>NC_069499.1:1483622819-1483922819 GCF_027579735.1 Bombina bombina | reverse complement strand
GGTCAATTATGGAAGTGGTCGCCTCTTTGGAAAGTGTAGGTACTGCACCACTTAAGAAAGTAATTATTTTAGGGGTGTCATATACCTTACTAGATGTATTTTGGGCCTTCCTAGGGACCTTATTTTGGGTGCTGGAGCACCCCCTATCTGCCCTACTTTTACTATGGGGAGACCCCTTACATATATTAGTATTATATGGGCTATCTGGGTAGCTGGCTCTGCCATCTGACTTACTATTAGAGCTGCCCTCCCCCTCTGAAGTATACCAGTTCCCTGAATTTAAAACACGAGGTGACTGTTTATGTGGGAAGTTTACCTCTGACCCAATATGGGTCCTTTGTTTAAATTCTTCCTGATACTCTGCAGTTCATTTCTCATAAATTCTTTTAGGGTTTGCCTTCAAATACACAGGGCAGAAATTTAATTTTTGACTGCTCACTATCGACATTCATTATAGATAAAGCACTTTCATAGACCTCTAAGTGGTCAATTAAGGAAGTGGTCCCCTCTTTGGAAAATGTAAGTACTGCACCACTTAAGAAAGTAATTATTTTAGGGGTGTCATATACCTTACTAGATGTATCTTGGGCCTTCCTAGGGACCTTATCTTTGGGGCTGGAGCACCCCCTATATGCCCTACTTTTACTATGGGGAGACGCCTTATGTATATTAGTATTATATGGGCTATCTGGGTAGCTGGCTCTGCTCTCTGACTACTATTAGAGCTGCCCTCCCCCTCTGAAGTATAGCAGATACCTGAATTTAAAACATGAGGTGACTGTCTATGTGGGAAGTTTACCTCTGACCCAATAGGGGTCCTTTGTTTAAATTCTTCCTGATACTCTGCAGTTCATTTCTAATAAATTCTTTTAGGGTTTTTAAAATACCTACATTATCCTCATTATTTTCATTGCTAATAGAGGGGGTTTTATTATTTGTATATTGCCTTTTTGGTTCACTTAACTCTTTCTGGCTCTCTGCGAGTTGTTTATTTAAATTTGGCTATTTCGGCTAGTAATTTTTAGTTATGCCTTGTTTAAAGATAACAATTTCTTTTTCAGCTATTTCTACATTTTCTTCGCATTTGCGTGATGTGCGAATTTCATCTTCTAGCTCCTGTAATTGCAACTCCTTTTCTATAAGGTTGGTGGACATTTTGTCAATAATGCATATTACTAGGGGCCAGGATTTTAGTATTAGCTCATCCCATTTTTTCAAATTTTTGCATTGATTACATTTTAATAATTCCTGGAATAACTCACTTTTTTCATTCCACATTCTATTATCAAAAGCAATGTTTTTGGCCTTAATTGCAAGCATATCAATATAATCATTTAAATAACCTGAAATGTTAAATCTATTTTTAATGTGGACTATAGCATCCATTTTAAGGACGTCGCCCTTAGTAAGGGGAAAATCTTGGGGACACATTATTTATATATATATATATACTTCTCTCAGCAGCTGCCAACCAATAAATGTTGTATATCATTGTATATATGAAAATTAATAATTAATAGCAGTATAAAAATATTGTCAGCGATATCTACAATTAATATAGCAGACATGTTGTCAATACACTTCAGTGAGGTCTCTGTGGTGTACTACAATAATATTATTAAAAAATAATAATTAATCATTTGTTCTTGATTAGATATCTTTATAGACACCTTGAATTATATATATGTAAAAACTAGATTATGAGTCAATTATACACGCTTATTCTGTTACAATTTCCTATACAAAACAGATCATGAAATATATATCTAAAAATTAAAGGGACATGAAACCCACATTTTTTCTTTCATGATTTAGAAATAGAATGCAATTTTAAACATCTTTCTAATTTACTTCTATTATCTAATTTGTTTTATTCTCTTGATATTCTTTGCTGAAAAATATATCTAGATATGCTCAGTAGCTGCTGATTGGTTGCTGCACATAGAAGCCTCATGTGATTGGCTCACCCATGTGCATTGCTTTTTCTTCAACTAAGGATATCTAAAAAATGAAGCAAAATAAATAATAGAAGTAAATTGTAATGTTGTTTAAATTTGTATTCTCTATCTGAATCATAAAATAAAGACTTTTGTTTTAGTGGCCCTTTAACCTTACTCACAATGATTCGCTTATTAAAATACCATAAGTGAGAATACCAGAACAGTCTATAATTAGCCAATAACTCAAATTTACTGTTAATATATAGGCCTATAAGTTTTAATGCTGAATTAATAACAACCAGAGAAATTGTATATTATTAACACAATTACAAGTTTATATGCAATTTCACAATAAATAAGACTGACATAAATATAGTACATATATAAAGTCTTTTCCAGAAATAAAATTATTTAACACCAATATAATTATTTCTAAGCTACACTTGGTATTGGGACATAATTTTAAAGTACAAAATACCCTTTTAAATCACAGCTACAATTTAACTATAGCTATAGAATACCTTTGATTTAAATATTAAATATACTTAACAATTGCATATACTTTACCAGCTCTAGGTGAGGGTTCATTATCCAAATATGTCTATTGTCATATTTTTTAGGGGAATTATGCACAATTGGAAGAGAATTATTCCTGATAATCTCTTATCCACAAAGAGTGTCCCAATGAATTTGTCTTACAGAAAACTTTGTTTGCACACTCTTGTCTCTCTGTAAGAAAAAAATGGATTGCAGAAAGCAGGATTGCAACAGTCACCAAGAAAAATTTCCAGCAAAAAGGCCCCATTCTCTCTGTGCAAGGAGTTTTTGTCTGAGACCAAAATCCCCCCTTATTTCTTAATCATTTAATAGACTTGGATACACCCTTTTCGGAGCTTGTCCCTCATTGGCCCTCAGGGATTGCATGTTTTTTAACAGTCAACCCGATATTATAAATACTGCTACAGAAAATACAGATATTCTTATATATTTTTATCAAATGCCTATTTTTATACACTTATAATCTCCTAGTTTTAATAAACTATATGTTCCATACATGGCCCATTTAGTCTGACCGAGCACATAATTATAAGTCCAAACATGAGTATCCCACCTACAATATTTTAGAAGATGCAAATTGTCATCTTTTCCAGTTATTATAAATATTGCATACTTGTGGATATCATTTTAATATTCAGTGTCTGGACTTATGTTTATGACCAATATTCATAGGACATCTTGTTGGTTTATTACATGTCTGAAAAATAAAGAAACAGATGTTGTTATTTTGAAATAAGTCAAACATTTATAAATACCAATGCAATTATTTATTTTTAATTCAACACAGTATGCAACATGTGATGTATCTCCTAAATCATTATACATATTATTAAGGTAGTCTGCTGTACACATTAATTTATCTAAGAACTATATAGATAATTTGTTTAAACTTTAAATCTTCAAGACTCTTATGCTTCCAGAAAAACATAGGTTAAGACATTTTAAAATCTTAACTCTCAGGCTTTCAACTTCCCATATTACCCTCCTTAGGCATAGATAATCTTATAGGTTCATATCTATATGTTATCATATATACAGCAGAAACAGAGTAGTTGACTTACCTGTAAAGGTCATTACAGGTATGGCACACACAGCTTTATAACATGTAATCATACACAGACAAGCAAAGTATTTCAGTCACAATACACACAACAGGTCTTTGACTGTAATTTCTGCACTAATTTCGAGCACATAATTATAAGTCCAAACATGAGTATCCCACCTACAATATTTTAGAAGATGCAAATTGTCATCTTTTCCAGTTATTATAAATATTGCATACTTGTGGATATCATTTTAATATTCAGTGTCTGGACTTATGTTTATGACCAATATTTATAGGACATCTTGTTGGTTTATTACATGTCGGAAAAATAAAGAAACAGATGTTGTTATTTTGAAATAAGTCAAACATTTATAAATACCAATGCAATTATCTATTTTTAATTCAACACATTATGCAACATGTGATGTATCTCCTAAATCATTATACATATTATTAAGGTAGTCTGCTGTACACATTAATTTATCTAAGAACTATATAGATAATTTGTTTTAACTTTAAATCTTCAAGACTCTTATGCTTCCAGAAAAACATAGGTTAAGACATTTTAAAATCTTAACTCTCAGGCTTTCAACTTCCCATATTACCCTCCTTAGGCATAGATAATCTTATAGGTTCATATCTATATGTTATCATATATACAGCAGAAACAGAGTAGTTGACTTACCTGTAAAGGTCATTACAGGTATGGCACACACAGCTTTATAACATGTAATCATACACAGACAAGCAAAGTATTTCAGTCACAATACACACAACAGGTCTTTGACTGTAATTTCTGCACTAATTTCGAGCACATAATTATAAGTCCAAACATGAGTATCCCACCTACAATATTTTAGAAGATGCAAATTGTCATCTTTTCCAGTTATTATAAATATTGCATACTTGTGGATATCATTTTAATATTCAGTGTCTGGACTTATGTTTATGACCAATATTTATAGGACATCTTGTTGGTTTATTACATGTCGGAAAAATAAAGAAACAGATGTTGTTATTTTGAAATAAGTCAAACATTTATAAATACCAATGCAATTATCTATTTTTAATTCAACACATTATGCAACATGTGATGTATCTCCTAAATCATTATACATATTATTAAGGTAGTCTGCTGTACACATTAATTTATCTAAGAACTATATAGATAATTTGTTTTAACTTTAAATCTTCAAGACTCTTATGCTTCCAGAAAAACATAGGTTAAGACATTTTAAAATCTTAACTTTCAGGCTTTCAACTTCCCATATTACCCTCCTTAGGCATAGATAATCTTATAGGTTCATATCTATATGTTATCATATATACAGCAGAAACAGAGTAGTTGACTTACCTGTAAAGGTCATTACAGGTGTGGCAAACACAGCGTTATAGCATGTAATCATACACAGACAAGCAAAGTATTTCAGTCACAATACACACAACAGGTCTTTGACTGTAATTTCTGCACTAATTTCAGATCTGAATATGCTGTATATATGAACCTGTACCTCTTGTGGAATACAATACATAGGGTGTACCTCTCGGGAGACCCGCATTAGAATTTGTGAGCATCTAAATGATATAGAGAGAGGTAAAGCTGTAACAGGTGCAGCTAAACACTTTATTCATGATCATGACAGATATGTCAAGACATTTGTTTGGATGGACATAGACCTAATTTTATCTAAACCTAGGGTAGGCAGTAGGATTAAAGAGCTATACAAAAAAAGAAGCATTTGGGATTTTCAAACTGCACACACGTAGTCCCAAAGGTATGAACATTGAGGGAGATCTAATCAATTATTGGCAAAAGTGAGCTCATACATTTCCTTTCTAAGCCCTACCTCTCCCAATAGCAATGGTTACAGTTAATATCTAATATTTAATATTCAATGTCGATTTTATTCATCTAATCACTTACCAGGAACGTTCTAATGATGTGGAATGGTCTATGTTTCTGATAAGTGACACAATAATGTAAGATATAGAAGTATTGCCTACCTTCGAATGTGAAACATCTAGTATTGTGTGCTCTAATTGAATTTATTATTAATAATGTTAGCATCACTCTTTAACAGAGTGGTTCACTCTAGAATATTCAACAAAGTTGCTATGTATTGGCGACAGTAATAAAAGTTGTATATGTAACAAAAAGAGAGATAAGTAGATTGAAGATCTAGTGTGCGATTTAGCATTACAATAATATTCAACACCAATCGTTTACTCTGTGAGGTTAGTTTTTGAATGCATATGTTAGGTTGAATATACAAATATAAGTATTATATCATATTATTTTATTTATATAATATACAATAGAATGTCAAGCATTATAGTCGTAATCTAATGGTACGAATAATCAAACCTAAACTGACAGTCTGTGTAGTACTTTCAAAAAACAGTTTTTTGCATTCATTTTCCATTTAGAGATGAATATGCCTTTGCACTTTAAAGGGATCACAATCTAATCTGACTATGTCAATTTGATGGTAGTACATTTCATTTAGTATTAGAAATATGTTGAGAGTCAAAGGTATTATCCGTGTCGTCTACTATAACTTTAAATTCCAGCAAACAGTTAAGGGCACAATTTGAAATAACCAATGAGAGTATAAGGAGGTGTTTAAAGCCTCCCAGGTGTCAGAAGACTGCAGTGTCTATGAGTAAGGCCACTTGGGGCCGAAACGCGTCAGTTAGTCTGTCAAGTCTGTGCCTTTTTTCTTTTATACTTTTGTAAGCCATGTTTAACTTTGTTTGAATAAAGGAAGCTTTTACCTATCCGGTTTTCTGAATTGATTTATTTATAGCATCAGCAATAGTCACTAATACATGCCTGTCACAGGTTTCAGAAAGTAATACACAAAACAAATAAAGCACAGCAGCAAAAAGCTGACCTCTTACACTTGTACCTGAATACAGAGTTAGAATTCCCAGCCCCCGTTGCACTTCACTATCAAATAGTTCACCGACAGGGACACAGCTAAAACGACCTGTTGCTGCTGCCTAAAACTTAAACTTTTTTTAATGGCATCCCAACAATGTAGTGCAAGATGCACCCACCTTATACATATGGGCACATCTATGGTCAATGGACTGCAAATAACCGGTAATAATGAGCAGGAGAGGAGGGGGGGGGGGTTACATGGAGGAAATGCTGATCTTAGAGATAAATCCATCCAGAATATAGCAGCACCTTAATTTATAACAAAGCTTTTTGCAACTTTGTCTCTGCAATAAAAAGCTTTGTTATAAATTAAGGTGCTGCTATTTTCTGGATGGACTTTGATATTAAGGAGTTTGCCAGTGGCTCCTTTTAGCCTGCACCTACCTATCTATCGTTTGGCTGCTGGACCTACTGCATGTTTTTTGATCTTAGAGATAAAGCAGGACGAGCTGCTGCAATCAAGCAGAGAAATTGTACACCACAAGATACATCTGATCCCTAGTTGAGTGTAGTCTGTACTCCTGTAGGGCACAGCCTCCTTCCTAGCAGATGCTGCTCCTCCTGCTGCTCTTTTCACCAGTTAGTACAGGGATTACTGGCACACCAGAAGTGCAGCACTGTCTGGCTGCATTTGCAAAAGTTAGAAATGCCACCTGCTTGAATTCCTGTGAACTGTCCTATTTTTCAGCACAAATTTGTTTCATGTTGACTTTGCTCTTAACCCAGTGAACATGGTGTTGTGACCCAGTACTGGGTTGCGACCCATGGTTTGAAGAACCTTGGTCTAAACTACAATGGTGCATCTGGGGGAAGGAATTGTGTCACTACATGCTGGTTCAGACTAATGCCCCCATACTTTTCATGCATCATTGGTCTTGCAGCCATATTTCTTTTTGTGACTTATTTCAACAAAAATTTGGATATCTTCCAGAACTGCTTCTATTACAGATGTGAAACTTGCTGTGACATAGATTTACGATTGTTCAAGAGAAGTGTGTCGGAAATTTTGAAACCAGAATTATTTTTTGTCAAAAATGCTTCCGTTTAGACATTTTTATTAAAATCTATGGTGGGCACTATTGTGTTTAACTCCTTAGTAACCAGACCATTTTTCAATTGTCTTACCATTAGGGACCATTTCTGCGTTGTTTAGCTGTAATTTTCCTCTTACTGATTTACTGTACCCACACATATTATTTATTGTTTTTCTCGCCATTAAATGGAATTTCTAAAGATACCATTATTTTCATCATATAATTAACTATAAAAAATATTATAAAATATGATGAGAAAATTAAAAAAAACAAACTTTTTCTAACTTTGACCCTCAAAATCTGTTACACACCTACAACCACAAAAAAACACCCATGCTAAATATTATTTGTCCTGAGTTTAGAAATACCCAATGTTTACATGTTTTTGTTTTTGTTTGCAAGTTATAGGGCAAAAAGTACAAGTAGCACTTTAGCACTTTGCTATTTCCAAACCATTTATATATATATATATATATATATATATATATATATATATATATATATATATATATTAGCGAGTTACATTGTAACACTGATATCTGTCAGAAATCCCTGAATAACCCTTCACATGTATATATATATATATATATTTTAGTAGAGAGTCCAAAGTATTGATCTAGGCCCATTTTGGTATATTTCATGCCACCATTTTACCGCCAAATGCGATCAAATAAAAAAAAATCGTTAACTTTTTCACAAAGTTTAGGTTTGTCACTGAAATTATTTATAAACAGCTTGTGCAATTATTATCAGGTATTTGTAGAGAGCCAACAGGTTCCGCATCGCTATGAACATAGGTGGTATATAAAAATGATTACAGGTATCAAATGGGGAGAGAGGGTCCTGCCGAGATTTGCACTGTTGTAGTCGGCTCTTATGAAAATGAACTACAAGCAGCTGGGCTCATAGGCTTACATGCTATGGGGTTTTAGGGGATAGCAGTGGAGATAGGAAGGTTAGTGTAGGTTGTAAGCGTCCCTAAATAGTACAGTATTCAGGGAGCACTTGAAGCTTTTAAAACTAGGGGAGATACTTGTGGAGCGAAGCAGAGAGTTCCATAAGATGGGAGCCAATCTGGAGAAATCTTGAAGACGGGAATGTGAGGAGGTAACAAGAGAGGAGGAGAGTAGGAGATCATGAGCGGAGCAAAGGGGACGGGAGGGAGAGTATCTGGAGACAAGGTCTGAGCTGTAGGGGGGAGAAGTGCAATTGAGGGCTATGAGGCTGATTTACCAAATGTCTGTCGGACCTGATTCGACACTGCAGATCAGGTCCGACAGACATCACTGAATGCGGAGAGCAATACGATCTCCGTATTCAGCATTGCACCAGAAGCTCACAAGAGCTGCTGGTGCAACACCGCCCCCTGCAGACTCGCGGCCAATGGGCCGCCAGCAGGGAGGTGTCAATCAACCCAATCGTGCTCGATCGGGTTGAATTGTGGCGATTCCTGTCCGCCTCATCAGAGCAGGTGGACAGGGTTATGGAGGAGCCGTTTTGAAGACTCGCCAGAAACACAGGCCCTCAAGCTCCGTTCAGAGCTTGATAAATGGGCCTCTTTGTGTTTAATCCTGGAGGCAAGAGAAAGCCAGTGAAGGGATTGGCAGAGAGGTGCGGCAGATGAAGAGCGACATGCAAGGAAGATGAGCCTGGCAGAGACATTCATTATGGATTGTAAAGGAGCTAGGCGGCAGCTAGGGAGACCAGAGAGGATAGAGTTGCAGTAGTCGAGGCGGGAAAGGATGAGACAGTGGATTAAAACCTTTGTTGTGTCTTGTATAAGGAAATGTCTAATTTTAGCAGTTTTTAAGGTGAAGTGGCAGGCTTTAGCCAAGGACTGAATGTGAGGAGTGAAAGAAAGATCTGAGTCCAGTGTGACCCCAAGACATTGGGCATGTGAGGTTGGGGTAATGATGGAGTTATCAACAGTTATAGAGACATGGGAGGTGGAGATTTTGGAAGAAGGGGGAAAATAAAGAGCTCAGTTTTGGAGAGATTTGGCTTGAGGTAGTGAGAGGACATCGAAGATGAGATATGAGAGAGATAGTTAGTGACACAGGTTAGCAAGGAAGGAGGTAGTTCTGGTGCAGAGAGGTAGATTTGGTTATCATCGGCATACAAATGATAATGAAACCTGTGGGACTTTATTAAGGAACCTAGTGAGGACGTGTAGATTGAGAAGAGAAGGGGACTGAGGACAGAGCCTTACGGTACCCCAACAGAAAGAGGTAATGGGGCAGAGGATGCCCCAGAGAAGGCTACACTAAAGGTACGGTTAGACAGATAGGAAGAGAACCAAGAGAGAGCTGTGTCACAGATGCCGAAGGATTGGAGGGTGTGGAGCAAAAGAAGGTGGTCAACAGTATCAAAGGCTGCAGACAGATCAAGGAGGATAAGTAGAGAGAAGTGGCCTTTTGATTTTTTCTGTAAGTAGGTCATTGGTAACCTTAACAATTGCTGTCTCTGTTGAGTGAAGGGCGCGAAATCCAGATTGCAGTGGGTCAAAGAGGGAGATTAGTGTAAGGAAATGGGATAGACGTGCATATACTAGCTTTTCAAGAAGCTTTTAGGCAAGAGGTAGTAGGGAAATAGGGCCATAGTTGGATGGGGAGGTTGGATCGAGAGAAGGTTTTTTGAGGATAGGTGTGACTAATGCATGCTTAAGAGATGTAGGAACTATAGCAGTGCTGAGGGAGAGGTTGAAGATGTGTGTGAGTATAGGGGTAAGGGTAGAAGAGAGGGGGGGAGTAGTTGTGATGGGATGGGGTCGAGGGGACAGGTAGTGAGGTAAGAGGATAGTATAAGGGCAGAAACTTCATTCTCTGTAACAGGGGCAAAAGAGCTAAATTTCTGGCTATGTGGGTTTTGGATGTTTGTGAGCGTTTGAGGGGGAGGGAGGCCGGTAGTATGTTGAGAGATTATTTCATTTCTGATGGAGTCGATTTTTTTGTTGAAGTAGCTGGCAAAATCATGGGCTGAGAGAAAAGTTGTGGTGGGAGGTGGGTGTGGGCGGAGAAGAGTATTGAATATGGAGAACAGACGGGTTTGAGGAAAGAGTAGAGATAAGAGTGGAGAAGTAGTGCTGCTTATATAGATTAAGGTCAGAATAGTAAGAGTTCAAGATGAACTTATAGTGAAGAAACTCAGCAGAACTCAGAGATTTCCTCCAGAGTTGCTCAGCAGTACGGGAACATATGTGTAGGTACCGTATCAGAGGAGTATGCCAGGGCTGAGGATGAGTGTTTGTTTTCCGAGTTATGGTAGGTGGGGCCAGGTTACCAAGGACCGATGTAAGGGTGGAGTTATAGTGGCAGATGGATTCATCAGGACAGGAAAAGGAGGGGATGGAAGAGAGAAGAGTTTCGAGAGAGCTAGCAAGCTGTTGCTGATCTAATGACTTGATTCTTCTGTGAAGTTTAGTGTGAGGGGTAGAAGGAGGGAGAGTTGTAGGGAGGGAGGTGATGGTACACATGAGGAGGTGGTGGTCAGAAAGAGGAAAAGGTGAGTTTGTGAAGTTTGAGACATTGCATCGATAACTGAAAATAAGATCAAGGGAGTGACCATTTTTGTGATTGGGAGAGTCAGTCCATTGTGACAGGCCGAAAGAGGAAGTGAGTTGCAGAAATTGTTTTGCATAGGAGGCAGTGAGATTATCAACAGGGAGGTTGAAGTCACTGAGAATGAGGGCAGAGGTATCAGAGGAAAGGAAGTAAGGTAGCCAGGCGTCAAAGTGATCTAGAAAAAGAGTTGCGGAGCCAGTGGGCGGTATATGACTGCAACGTGTATAGAAAGAGGAGAGAATAAGGGAATCATGTGTGTTTCGAATGAAGAAAATGTGAGGGAAGAGAAGGGCTGTATTTGTTGAAAGGTGCAACTAGAGGAAAGTAAAATACCAACACCACCTCCTTGTCTATTGTCAGACCTAGGAGTGTGACTGAAGTGGAGACCCCCATGTGACAGTGCAGCAGAGCAAGCAGTGTCTGAAAAAGAGAGCCAGGTTTCTTGAGAGCCAGAAGATTGAGAGAGTGGGAGATAAAGAAGTCATGGATAGAAGTGAGTTTGTTGCAAACAGAGCGAGAGTTTCATAGTCCACAGGTGAAGGGGGTGGTGGCTCTAGATGCAAGAGGACTATGATTAAGGTTACCAGAGTTTTGTTTTTGAAGTCTATTGAAGGGCACACATGGGTGTGCAGGGCAAGGAAGTTGTGGGGGACCAGGATTGGGGGAGATGTCGCCAGCAGCTAGTATGAGCAAGAGGGAGAGTGACATAAGATGAGATGCGGTTTTGCAGTAGTGAGACTCTTTTTGTGATGAGTTGCAAGGGCGAGAGAGAGTCTTTAGGAATGTGTGAAGTTCATGAGTACAAAAGTAAGATGAGGTTAAGAGAGATGGGCTAATGAGCAGTGCTGGTGGTGAGGGGTAAGGAGTAATTGAGTAAAGTAGTTTGTTAAACTGACAAAAAGTGTCAAAAAGGAATATGAATATATTTATAATTTTTTACAAAATAGTCAAACAGTGTATACAGCTAGGAATAAAAACAGCACTTGACTTATCCCTTGTCCACTCCTTGTCCAATTCTTGAATAATTCTTTGTGCCTCACTTATAAATGTTCACTTAAGAGATGTGAACAGATGATCTTACAATATTGCTATCTAATAGTGATGTTGCGAATAGTTCGCCGGCGAACAAGGCATGTTCGCGTTCGCCGCAGCGGGCGAACATATGCGATGTTCGATCCGCCCCCTATTCGTCATCATTGAGTAAAACTTTGACCGTGTACCTCACAGTCAGCAGACACATTACAGCCAATCAGCGGCAGACACTCCCTCCCAGGCCCTCCCACCTCCTGGACAGCATCCATTTTAGATTCATTTGGGAGCTGCAATCTTAGTGAGAGGAGGGACAGTGTAGCTGCTGATGATTTCATAGGGAAATCGATAGCTAGGCTAGTGTATTCAGTGTCCACTACAGTCCTGAAGGACTCATCTGATCTCTGCTGTAAGGACAGCACCCCAAAAAGCCCTTTTTAGGGCTAGAACATCAGTCTGCTTTTTTTTTTTTTCCTGTGTAATCTAATTGCAGTTGCCTGCCTGCCAGCGTGTGTGTCAGGCTGACAGCGTATACTGTGCCCACTTGCCCAGTGCCACCACTCATATCTGGTGTAACAGTAGTGTAGATTTAAAAAAAAAAAAAAAACTTTTTTGACTGTGTTAAATAATAGCAGTCAGTTTCCTTCACACGTGTGCGTTTCAGTGCCTGCCTGCCAGGGCACAGTGTCACCCCAGTGCAACTCATATCTGGTGTAACAGTAGTGTACATTTTAAAAAAAAATACAATTTTGACTGTAATAGACTGAATAGCAGTTAGTTGTCTGCAAGCGTGTGTGTCCCGTTCTCAAACTTTTGCGGAAGTTCGCGTTCGCCGTCCGCGAACCCAAATTTTTATGTTCGCAACATCACTACTATCTAACCTACATGGCTAACCCCTGCATTACTTCCCCCATAGCAGTGTTAAATATATAGGCCAGAGAATTCAGCTGAATGCAATAAATTAGGTAATGACCTAATCAAAGACAATCAGAGGCAAATTGGGAAAATTTGATTCAGGGTGAGATAAGTTAAAAATAACAGACAATAGAATTTGAGAGGGGCTGTGGTTAAACCATTAGTGAAATTATAAATTTAGGAATTAATACAAGTATTTGCAAGGTTTGAACATCACATAGATAAAGGCAAGATATCAGCAGGGTAAATACATCATTAATTATACAGACAAATGCAAAAAGAGAGGCTTGCAATACATATGACACAAAAAACAGGGAAAATTGGCAGGATTTGAATGCACTGATCAATTCACATACCAAAGAGAGACTTATAGTACATATGACACAAAAAACATGGAAATTTGGCAGGATTTGAATGCACTGATCAATTCACATACCAAAGAGAGACTTGTAGTACATATGACACTAAAAACAGGGAAATTTAGCAGGATTTTAATGCAGGGATCAATTCACATACCTGAAAGCAGAAGAGAGTCGGTTAACTCAGCATTCCTTAGCAGATGTCACTAGTCAGTTTATTAGTTAGTAAACAGCAGTGTGGTGAGTATTGAGTATCAGTCTTGAATAATTCTATAATTCTTTGTGCCTCACTTATAAATGTTCACTTAAGAGATGTGTACAGATGCTCTTACAATATTGCTATCTAACCTACATTGCTAAACCCTGATGGCACAAATGATTGTAAATGCTTCTCTGGGATCCCCTTTGTTCTGAAATAGCAGACATATATGGCTTTGGCATTGCTTTTTGGTAATTTAAAGGCCGCTAAATGCCGCTTTGCACCACACTTGTATTATGCCCAGCAGTTAAGGGGTTAATTAGGTAGCTTGCAGAGTTAATTTTAGCTTAAGTGTATATCCTACCTGACACATCCCACTCTCTGATCTCTAATCCCTCTCAAACAGCTCTTTTCCCTCCCCCACCCCTCAATGGTCACCCCGATCTTAAATACTGGCAGAAAGTCTGCCAGTACTAAAGTAAAAGTTTTTTTTGTTTTTTTTCTATCATTTTTTTATATAGTTTCTGCAGTGTAGGATCCCCACTTACCCCCCAAACTCTCTCATCCCTCCCCAAAAAGCTCTCTTAACCTCCCCCCTCTACCTACTTGCATCAATGTTAGGTACTGGCAGCTGTCTGCCAATACCCAGTTTGCGGTGAAATTGGGCACAATTTTTTTTTTCTTCTTATAAACCCATTTTTTTCATAGTGTAGCTGCCCCCCCTCAATACCCTAGCCTCTCTCAGATCCCTTTCCTAAAAATTATCACCCCTCTCCCTCCTCACAAATCTTTTCCATAGCGTAATGGTCTCACCCGCTCCTGCCCCCTCCTACCCACTCCAGCCCCTCTCACGCCTCCCCTCCGGCCCCTCACACACACCCTCCCACCATCCTCAAGCTCCCTCCAGCGAAGGGCCACCCACCCGCCTCCCTCATATCCCTCCCACGCCACCAACAATCGGCACCATCACTGTCCATCACTGGACGATTTTTATTGATGACTTGGTGATATATATATACATGATAAAAAGATAAATATAAAATAATATACATTCCATGCATATATCTTTTCTATACAACAATGGTTGAAAAAATTTATTTAAGTCCCCATTTTGTATCCCCTTTAGGATTGATCTGGCCACTCTTGGGTCTCTAAACTGTGGTTAAAGCTCTGAACAAGGGGTTATATATTTAAACAATAGAGGGGAAATAAGTAGAAGAAAAAATCAAGCCATGTACTCTGGTTGTTATAAAGCACATGACCTATAGGCCAAAGCTATTGCAAATATTAATTCTCTATATTCATGGCACGATTCTCAAATAATTCTCTTGGTTTAGGAGTACAAATCCTGTGTTAGGGAGTAGGGTATAGAAGGTCAGTTAGTTGGAAGATATGAGAACTAAACATGGATATCCCATTGCCTGCTGATATATCTTTTTATTCTGACATGATAATGCTGCCATTTAATGGACAGTGATAGGTAGGAAGTAGCAGTGGGCAAAGAATTGAAGGTTTTGTTAGTAGGAAATGCTAGTTAGTGACTATGTTTGACTAAAACAATACAATTCTTTGTGGAAATTAAGTAAACTTTCGCCCTCTCTGCGGCTCAGAACGCAAGCCGCTGGATAATGGTTGTAGCATTTCAGAAGAAGGAGAGAAAGAGACCTATTCTTAAAGAAAAGAACGCTCGAGGAAGAAGCTAAAATTAGTCTGCATTTTAAAGGTTTTCATGGATGTTCAGCTAAACATCTTGCTAGGTTAACTAAAATAAGGAAGAAAAAAAATACGATTCTTGCTATCCGGACTTCTAATGCTCGTTTTACTGAATCTAGAGAAATTTCTGAGGTCTTTTTTTTTTTTTTTTAAATAATTTTTTATTGAGGTTTTTGCGTAGAACATACATAAAACACAATACACCATTTTGTAAAAGGTACAAAATACCAACATAGTTACCCGAAAAATTTCGGAAATCATACAATAGCTTGGTGAAAGGCTAATGAAACCTCGATTTTTCAATAATATATCACATGTGACTGACCTGTTAGGAACAAAGATTCAGGCCCTATGGGCCAAAAATATGAAAAATCTGATGGTCAGGAGTCTAGCTCACTAGGAGCTTCAAATTATATCCTGCATAGCTGGCCTATGAGGAGCTTTGTTTTAGGCCCAATGGACCTAGAGTTTAGGAAATAATAGATAACTGATAACTAGAAATCTAGTTCTTTAATAGCTTCAGAAGGAGCATGAATACGTGTATAGTAAGTGGGGGAAGGGGGATATTCAGCGGGTAAGCACCGCTATGTATATTAGGGAGAGAGTGGAGGGAGTGGAGGGCGGAGCCCTAGGAATATAGGAGTATAGTAGGAGACTTGGAGGGGCCTATTAATCTTGGTAGTGTAGCAAAATAAATGGGCTAAGAAATCTAGTTACCCAGCTATGAATTATTAGTCATGTGAACATGTGGCATATGCCTGCCCCTTGGGAGCCTCTGTTTAACTAATATAACCATTCTGCAAGTAGATATTGCGTCGTGTATTTAACATAAAACCTATAGGAGCTGTATTATATGCTATTCCCCTCGGTTACATAGGCGAACATACAAAACATAAACCTACTAATCGTAGAGAGATGTACATAGAGCAAGGTTAGCAAGCACTAACACATAATGATGTATACTATTAACTGCAAGGGTGTCTATTCATAACAACAATATTAACTGTGCAGGCTGAATGAGCTGTGGATTTAGCAACTACCTAAATCTAAAACTTTATTACAAGTAAATGGATGTAATCAGTGTACATCAGATATGCCATTATAAATGTACATACAGAAAAGGACAAACCCATGTCAGCAGGTGGCTATAGAGTTATAAGACATATAGCAAATTTTGTACAGACTGAACACCATCATATAGGGTATTATAATGATAATGGTCTGTTCTGCCGTGTGGTATATATACTTTGCTTTTAACGGCTAAGCTTTATTGCCTATTGTAGGCGTGACTTATAACTAAGAAGGACCACGTGGGACCATATACAGCTATCCTCTAGGTTTGGGCTTGAAGATAAATACAATTACTTATTAACAACATAGTAGGTAGATTAACTAGTCAATTTAATGTCTCTTATCCGAAAAGACAGATTCTATTATTGTGATATCAATTCCTCTTCATAAAACTAAAAGGGCGCTATATAGTTTGAAGGAGTGACATCACATAAAAAGGCTTACTGGTTCAAGGGCTATATACATCTCTAAGTGTTCAAAACAACCAAGGCTGTTAAATAAGGCAAAGTTGGACAAATGCTATAGCATCAGATGGACCTGTGGGAAACATACCTGTATGGTAGAAGTAAAGCAAACAGTACATTATATCTAAACAGCAGGACTTTTTTTATCTTATAGGTATACACTTGTACGTGATATAGCATTTCCGGAGGCTTACTGTTACCATTATATATCTAAGATCTTTTCTCATTCTAATTGAGCCTCTAGAAAAGATTAAAAAAAAAAAAAAAAAAAAAAAAGGCTCAGCTGGCAACAAACTAATTCCCTCATGCTATTATTAGTACTTGCTTCACAGGCATTAATAAGAGAAAATGGCGTTATGTTACACATATTTGTTAAGCGTATATAGCTGTATCTGCAGGGGGTGGGGGTATATAACCTCCTATATCTAGGTTTGACAAAATATAATCACTAACCAAGCAGATCAATCTATAAGCTCGGCAATTAAGCATAAGCTGTTGAGTGGGCTCAGGGTCTATATATGCATTGGATAATTTACACATTAAAAATACAGGTAGCACCCCTAAAACAGAACATGTAAATAAAGCTCAAGTCAGTGAGTAAACATACCATAATAGCTAAAACTCTGATATTGGTACATTAAGGAGTATGTACTATAAAGAAATTGGTGAATAGCGTACTAGGGTAAAGCCATACATCGGTATTTGGAGGGGTATGGGCCCTTACAATCTTATGTAAATACACAACAGTCGCCACCATGTAGGGTTGCCTTATGAAAGTTAATGCCAGAGTCACACTTAATACAGGCTAGGACTTGGGAGTAATTAGCCTATTCCAATTCTTAGATGGGATAACGTAGGAGTAAGTTTTCCAGGCAGAGGCATGATGAAGGTAATTCTAAATACAAGTACATGGAGTATATTACCAAATCCACAATCTCCAAACCGTAGTTGCGTGGCCGCGGAGGGTCTGATGATATCTGTCTCGCTCTTGTTTCCTATGGGGAGGTTTGGGTGGCTGCGGTAGTAGAAGTTGAGGCCTTGCTTACGGATGACAATAAGTTTTCCCGGTTGCTGCTTTGATCTCATAGGTATCGAGGGACCGGTAGTGCAGTAAGCTTGCAACTCGTTATCCAGAGTAGTGACCGACCCTCGTGTGGTAGTTATAACCATCTTTAGCTCAGAGCTGATAACAACTCCCGTTGCTGGGGCTGGAGAGAGAGGGGTCTTACATATAGAGATCAGGTCACCATCTCCTGCGTATAAGCTCCGATCGATTTGCGCGTCCAACAGCTGTACTCTGGCAGAAGTGCTTACTTGTGTAGTTGCTCCCAGCTGTTCCGATATCTGCAAGCCAGGTTCCGCTTTGTTTGCTGTAAGCTGGTCCACCATGTACTGGGGTATAGCTTTATTGCATTTTGACAAGTTCATTTCCTGCCAGTCAGACTCCTCTACATCTTCTCTTGTCAGAGTATTATGTTGAGATGAATTTGTCGCGGCTTTCAATTCGGCCACTAGTTCTTGATGGCGATAGTCTAGGGTGTACATTAAGGCATGTAATGCCGCAATAAGTTGGTGCTCCATTTGCACACTATATAGCGATATGCCAGAGAAAATTCACAGTTCACCTAGATGCTGCGTATGTGTTTTTAGTTATGGCGGTGGAAGCTTGGCGTGCTCTCAGCCTGCTAGTAGGCCTCTTCACTAATAGCGCGCCAGTAGTATATCCTTTTAATCCCAAACTTCACAGTCTGTGTCCTAGGATATGAGATTTACCCAATAATTAGAAATATAGGTTCTTAAGTCACCATAGAATATCTTTTTAAAGAACAACTTTTAGGAGCTCTGAGATAGCATGTCCTGTAGCTTCGGCAGTTGGCTCCGCCCCCTCCTGAGGTCTTTTTTTCCTATTACCAGCAACTTTATTCTAGAATAGAATAGAATGAGTCTAATCAAGAAGGGTTTTGGGCCAGGATAAAGATACCTCAAGTACATCCTGACGATTTAATGCTAATCAATGCACCTATTTCTATAGATGAACTGAGAAATGCTATAGATAATCTTAAATTGAATAAAGCGGCAGGGCTGGATGGGCTGCCAGCAGAGTTTTATAAATGTCTTGGTGAAGACCTTATGCCAACGCTGAAAAAATTGTTTAATTATTATTTAGCGTCGGATGATACGATTTCAAGTTTTTTTTCCGCAGCCAATATATCCCTAGTCTTAAAGAAAGGTAAAAATCCGGAAGATCCTGCCTCTTACAGGCCAATTTCTGTTCTCAATTCAGATTACAAGATTTTAATGGCCATTATATCTTCTAGGCTTTCTTCATGTCTTCATAAAATTATCCATCCTGATCAGACAGGATTCATGGTTGCTAGGAACTCTACAAAAAATATCCGTAAGCTTATAAACTTTCTTGATTATGCTTGGAATATAGATCAAAATAGTAAAAAACCCTTATTGCGTGATGTAGCAATCTTATCACTGGATGCAGTCAAAGCATTTGACTCAATTGTATGGCACTACCTTTTCAAGGCTTTAGATAATTTTGGGTTTAAATGTAAGTTCACACAATTTATAGCGAGATTGTACTCAAAACCAGTTTCATTCCTACTTATTAATGGATTGCTGTCTCCTAAGATAGTTTTACAGCATGGTACTAGACAGGGCTGTCCATTGTCGCCGTTATTATTTAATATTGCGCTTGAGCCACTAGCAATACGTCTTAGAGATATTTTGATAGGAGTTCAGATGGGCCCTCAGAAACTTAAAACGTTACTTTATGCTGATGATGTTTTGATCTTTTTATTCGACTTTCAACAATCTATACCGGGTATTTTGCAAGTTCTTGATGACTTTAGCTCTTTTTCAGGATATAGGATCAATCTAGAAAAAAGTGATTTAATGTGTATAGGCAACATTTCTCCCATACCTAATATACCATTTAAGGTGGTGGATACTATTAAGTACCTGGGTTTAGTCTTACATAAAAATCCGACTCAATGGTATAAAGCGAATTTTGAGCTGTTGTTTCAAAAAATTGAAAGGGATTTGCAGATATGGGCCGTATTCCCGTTGTTAATTATGGCCAAGATTAATCTAATAAAATCTATTATATTTCCACGTCTTCTTTACCCTCTTCAGAATCTCCCATTGTTTATTTTAAATAAAGATTTAAAGAAGGTTTATTCGCAGTTTTCTAGATTCATATGGAACAATAAGAAACCTCGTATATCCCTTCTTAGACTTATGCAAAAATCTGAATCGGCTGGCCTGGCTCTCCCTAACCTTAAACTATACAATTTAGTGGCAATGGGTAAAATAGCGGTAGACTGGCTAGCTGGAACTAATATTGTTTCATCAGAAGATCTGGAAACTTTTCTAATCACACCATTTTCTTTGAAGGCCATTTTGCATTTTCCTGCACATAAGTTACCTCAGAATGTTTGTGGACTTTTCACAATTAAAAACATAATTATTGCTTGGCAAAAGATTTGTAAATATCTGGGTATAGATTTCACCTTTCTGAATTTTTACCTATTGTTGGTAATCCCAGTTTTCTACCAGGGATGTATCAGAAAGTATTTAAAGAATGGGCACAAAAAGGTTTAGTTTTTGTGAACCAGTTATTAGACGGAAATCATCAAATTCAGATGTATGGGTCTCTATTTAATAAATATGAGCTGCCTAAAGTGAATTTGTTTGCTTACTTCCAAATTCGCCATTTTTTCATTTCACAAAATTGACTTTTTCCCTTATCAATCGCATGATCAGATGTTAAACTATGTATTAAAAAACTTTTGGCAGGAGATGCTTCGATGCTTGTTATATCTAGATAACATCTGTAATTCCTGGTCCTCATTAATTCCTACATAAAAATATAACAGAGCTTTGATTCTCTTCATAAATGTAAAGTATCAATGGGCATAAAGGAATCTCACATGAAATTGATCAATAATTTTTATCTATCCCCGCTCAGATTATCTAGATTTTACATAACATTAGATAGCAGGTGTCCACGCTGTTCAAATAATAAAGCGGATATAGGCCATATGTTTTGGTCTTGCCCTAAAGTGAGACAGCTATGGATCAAGATAATTTTCTGGTTTAATAAACTATATAAAGTTTCAATAGGATTGTCTTTGGAGAATGTTCTGCTCTTACTCCCTGCCCAAGACACTATCAGTAATAGTACTATAAATAGCCTTAATACCATTATACTCTTGGTTATACTCTTGGTTAGAGCTTGTTTGCTCCAAAATTGGAAGGCTAAGCAAGTACCAGGTCTGTCTTTGATTTTTAAATGTATCCAGGAACAAATAGTTTTTGAATCATATCATCTTAAAGATGCGACAGAAAATAGGATTAAGAATTTTCTATGGAGATGGACTCCACCTATCTTAACTTATGCAAGACCACTCCAAAAACGGATTCTCTACCCATTTTTGTAATCAATTAGTTTTGCTGAATTGACCTTATTAAATGTTTTCCCTCAGACATGGAATCAAGATTTCTGAAAGTGTAGACTGGGTAGGTTGTAAGGGGGGGGGTAAATTGTTCTCTTTTTCTCCTTTTTTTTTCTCTCTTTTTTTCCCTCTCTTTCTCTCTTTCCCCTCTATTCTTCTCTTTTTTGGTTTTCTGTTCACTATTTCTTGTTTGCTTGTTTGGTTCCTTGCCTTTTTTCAGGGGAAAAGGAAAAATAAAAGTCCGGCATGTAAATTGTTTTTTTTTTTTTGGGAAACATTATAAATCATAGTACTTTTTCTTTGTTTGTTATGAGATTGTATAACATATAATGTTTTGACCCTGCGTGGTGCAAAAAGATAAGAAGGGAAAAATGTTGAAGTATGTCCCTTCTTTTCATGAGTTTGTATTGTGATTTTTTATTTTTTTTTGCTGGATTTAAATAAAAGAAAAATTGTTTAAAAAAAACAAAAAAAACCCAACATCTAGCACAGTGTTTTTCAACCAGTGTGACGTGGCACACTAGTGTGCCGTGAGATATCCTCAGGTGTGCCACGGCAGACTGACAACAGTGTGACATATTTTTTAAACTTTGCTTGTTTTTTACTCCCAGTGCAGGGGTAGTTTGTAGGAGGCATGGCATAACAGCACAATACATACAGTATGTGTGTGTTTGTGTGTATGTGTATATATATATGCTGTATTAGGCTACAATGTGTGATTTTTTTAAAAATTTTGGGATGGTGGTGTGCCACAGGATTTTTTAATGTAAAAAAGTGTGCCACGGCAAAAAAAAGGTTAAAAATCACTGATCTAGCATACATTATAATCTAGAAAAATAACATTCCCTGTTCCCATATGAGATATCTAATTGCATACACTTAGCTAAACAGTTGAACATGTATGTAACGGTAATAAGAAGGCTGTTGGCTCGCTTGTGTAAAACTGACTTTTGAAATAGTTTTAAATAAGATATTGAATATACGCCAACATAACACTATAAAAAGATAGACCAGAAAAAGGCTTTAGATATAACTTTATAACCTAGAACAGTGTCTCTATTATATTACCGATATCTTTAAGGTTATAACAAATATTTTGTCAGCCACCAAATTTTGTTCGCAAGTAAGGTACATGTTTAAGCGTTCCATAGAGACTTCACTGCCGAAGATGAATAGAAGAGATATGCAAAAGTCTAAGTTTAGGTACCTCTATTAAATCTCCAGAAGGATTTTTAACCGCTTGCTTTGTTTTTGCTTTATATAGATCTACTGCATGCCAGATAAGAGAGTTTTTTTTCCATCCAGAGAGATAGTGTTAGGTGAGAAGTGAGTCCCTTCAGCGTCTTCGAAGGTCGGGGAACACCCCCCCAAGCTTCCACGAGGGCACAAACATCAGCGAGGCCCCTTCTGTCTGTTGAAACTTATATGGAACTTCGGTGTGTTCTAGGATCGACATGGTGGCACTTAGAATATTCCCCTCACATGAGGTGGTCATAGCAGTGATGTAGGGTTTCACCTTGTTGCAAGATTCATACAGTGTAATGGAAGGCGGTTTCACCTGATTGTAGGTCTGGTGTTTGCATATTCTCAGTTAAGATGGCAGCATGCCGGGTTATCAGCTCTTCTATTGCTGGGAGCTCTGTTGGTGTTTTGCTATGTGCAAAGCATCTGTTTATCAAGTAATCCATTGGGGCTTTGGGCGCCATGTACTAAGCTTCGAAGTGACCGTCCGTCTGTATTTCCGCGTCAAAATTCACTCACGATCTGCTTCTCGTATGTACCAATCTGCGATCTGGTCGAAAAACCACTATTTTCATCAGCGATCGTAATTTTACGCAACTGATCGTTCCGAAGCCTTTTTCCACTTACTACATGTTCGATTGCACATAAATTCGCTGTAATCGGAAATTATGAATGTTACAACTAATCCGTCCACTCCAACTTTCACTGTAACTTCGCGTGATTTGCTTCGCGGCCATTTAGGTAGCGAATACAATAGAAAACTATAGGGCGTCTCAACCTGACGCCAGGTAGAAGTACTTAAGTGAAAGGACTAGACTACTATTGTAGCATTATTGGTTTTTGGATTACTGAATGAAGATGAAGACACTTTTACACATGTTTATTTTCCGATTAATTCAATTACGAGGAAGAAGGGCTATACAGGCACCGACTGACAACTTGCAAAGAAGGAGAGGTAGAAGAATCAGAGTCCCTAGAGTTTTCCTTCCACGTATGGGTTTGGAAAGCATTTCTGATCGAGAGATTATCCAGAGATTCCGTTTGGACAGAGAAGCTATTATGGAACTTTACTTCTTTACTTTACATCTTGTCAAAGTGAATACCGAAAAGTAAATAAACAATATTATAAGATTTCTGGGAAAATGCACATTCTTATACATGTCAGCAGCCAAGCGCTTTTCTGACGATTATGACACCTAGATCGTCACGTGGGTAAAGAACTAAACCAATCAGGTCGCAGACTGCTTCTTAACTTTGCTCTTTTGCGCCGAACGAAGCTTCAAAGTTATCAATAATCCGATTGTCTTCGACACACAATAGACGCGAAATTTTACGGCTTGGTTTTTAGTACATTCATGTAGCGAAGTGCCATCCGCATGGTGCGAATGCCGGCGGGTTATTTCGATACGGTCTGTACGAAAAAATTGACGCTTTAGTACATGGCGCCCTTTGTCCATTAGATTCTGTATAAGTTTCTCAAAGTTTTCTAAGTGTTAATTGAGGCGGTTTTGCAATGTTTTTTTTCAAAATGGTGGTCATTTTCAGATGTAATCTTGTAATGTTTGTTGAAGTCAGTCCTCTTTAATTTGGGTGCCTCCTTTCCCTTGTCGCCGATGTTTTAGGCTGGACAGGATTTGTGCAGAGGTGCTGTGATAATCATCTGTGGCTTATTACCTCGGGAAACAAAGGGTTTAAGCATTGTCATCTGTGAGCCGCCACTCTAGGCCTCTACCACCTGTACCAGGGGGCTGAATTATCAATGTCTGGTGGACATGATACACTGTAGCGTATCATGTCCACCAGACATCGCTGAATGTCGCCAGGGTACGCTGTTGGCATTTAGCATTGCACAAGCAGTTCTAGTAAACTGCCTGTGCAATGCCACCTCCTGCAGATTAGCAGCCAATCTGCCGCTAGCAGGGGTGTCAATCAGCCCGATTGTATAGGATCGGGCAGATTGATGTCCACAGCCTCAGAGGCGATGGACCAGTTAAGGAGTAGTGGTCTTAAGAAGGCTCACTCGAAAACAGGGGCATCAGGGTTCATTCGGCCTTTGATAAATCGGCCCCCAAGTCTCCAGCATCAAGAATACAGCCGAAACACTCCTAATGTGATGCACTACAGGATAGTGATATAAGGTATGATAAATGAAGGGAGTTCCACTGTAGGATGTATCCGATAATTGGTGGAATGGCAGATTTTCAGCTGGAGCTTTAGGAAGTGCGACCTCTCGCCGTACATACTTCCCTATTTTATTTTCCGAAAATATTAATGTGACAGGGTTGAGAACAGTATCAAAGAGTTGAAGACTGTTAAAGACTGTAACAGGGTTGAAGGGACACTTAGATTACATTTTAATTTGTTTTGATTATTTAGAAATTCCCTCCAAGACTCAACCAAAACATTATATTCCATTTTAGGAAACTATGTAATAAAGACATTAGTCATATTTAAATTAATTTAAACTTTATTAACCAAACTGTAGTGAATATTTAAACTAAAAAAAAACTACCGCAGAAATTAGGGTCAAAATTACTTTCAAATATTTTTAGAATAGTACATACATTAATGAACAGAACCTTTTACTATATGGGCGCAACAGGTAAATTCACTGGTATTAAAAAACACCCCTCTTGCAGAAACACCAAACAAAACTGCAGCAGATAAAAGTTCATAATAAAAGTAATAAAGTGGTTCATTACAAAAAACATACCATGTAAACACAAAAATTACCTTGCACTCATCAATTCCAAAAATTTTAAATACTTTATGAACATTTTCATAAAATGCCAGAACTATAAAAAAAAACTGTGTACAATCCATATCTCTTCACAGAAGCACTACAGTGATGAGCTACCAGTTGAGTGTGTATGTAGTTTTATAGTCAGGCATTCATCTTGACAGTCTTGGCCAAATTGCCTTTAGAACCTCTACAGGGCGAGATGTCACATGCTGTGGAGCTGGAATCATCTCAAGGACTTCATCAAATTGATACCAGTGGATATCATCATGAGAAGGCCAAAAAAATATTTGGTCCAACATGATACATACAGTTCACTTGAAAACTCATTTAACCTAGGTCAAGGATGATGTCTGGGCACATGTCATCATCATATCTCAGTATGCACCACTGTCCAAAAAGATCTGGATTTCCCCATTTCTCCACTTCCATGGGTTGTGATGTTTCCTGATTGTCTGCTGTTTGTTCAGGCATTGGGGTGTTCAGACCAAAACTGAAGTGCTGTATGTTAAAGCATGTACAGTTTAGTTTATTTGTTGAACAAAAGCAGCTGACATCACGACATATAAGCTCATCTGGAGCATGGGTGATGACCTGGTGTATTCTCATTGAAGAGGGCACTGCATCATCTTTACTGTACTTTCAATATCAGCACTTTCCACACAAAAAAACGTTCCACTGACGTGTATGTTTGTCTCAGGACAATACATCTGCTGTGCATCTTGGATGTCATGGCCCTTAACCACCAACCTGTCTTCTGTTCTCTTTAATGCTCCTCTATCATCATCAGGGGCTCCTTTCCCATGGCTTGACTCAAAATAGTTCCATGTGTCAACTTTAAATCCACATTTGTGGATTTCTGTAGTAAAAAGAAGGACATTTCCTTTCTTTTTATACTGTGTGCAAGGTCCATCACTTAAAAAATGCAGGACAGAGACCTGTATTCTGAAGGTAGTCTAGCACTGTTAATGATATTTCCATATAGCAAAAGGGCCTTTGTGTCTGGAAGGGGAGATTGTGTTGAAGTATATGGGCTCCTGTTGCCCTACATGCATTACCACAGTGTATAGAATAGCTTGCTTGCGTGTGGCCCCAAAGTGGACAGCTTGGATCTCTAATGTATATTTACAGACATACGGCTAGATTATGAGTTAAAACCTAACCTGTCACTAACACCTAACCTTACACTACAATTAAATAAATTACATTAATTAAATACAATTAACTAAATTACAAAAACAAACAAACACTAAAGGGGGTAGTGTAAGGTTAGGTGTTAGTGTAAGACAGGTTAGGTTTTATTTTACAGGTAAATTTGTATTTATTTTAACTAGGTAGCTAATACTTAACTATTTAGTAACTAGTCTACCTAGTTAAAATAAATACAAACTTAGCTGTGAAATAAAAATAAAACCTAAGATAGATACAATGTAACTATTAGTTATCTTGTAGCTAGCTTAGGGTTTATTTTACAGGTAAGTATTTAGTTTTAAATAGGTATTATTTAGTTAATGATAGTAATTTTTATTTAGATTTATTTTAATTATATTAAAGTTAGTGGGTGTTAGGGTTAGGCTTAGACTTAGGGTTAGGTTAAGGGGTTAATAACTTTAGTATAGTGGCGGTGACACTGGGGGCGGCAGATTAGGGGTTAATAAGTGTAGGTAGGTAGCGACGACATTGGGGGCGGCAGATTAGGGGTTAATAAGTGTAATGTAGGTGGCGGCGATGTTAGGGGCGGCAGATTAGGGGTTAATACGTTTAGGTAGGTGGCGGCGATGTCGGGGCGGTAGATTAGGGGTTAATAAGTGTAATCTAGGTGTCGGCGATGTCGGGGGCGGCAGATTTGGGGTGTTTAGACTCGGGGTTTATGTTAGGGTGTAAACATAAAAATTTTTTCCCCATAGGAATCAATGGGGCTGCGTTACGGAGCTTTAAGCTCCTTTATTGCAGGTGTTAGGCTTTTTTTAGCCGGCTCTCCCCATTGAAGTCTATGGGGAAATCATGCACGAGCACGTAAAAACCAGCTCAAAGCTGCTTTGGTATTTGAGTGCAGTATGGAGCTCAATTTTGCTCAACGCTGACTTATTGCCTGCTAACGCCGGGTTTTTGCAAACCTGTAATAGCAGCGCTATAGGGAGGTGAGCGGTGACAATAACTTGCAAGTTAGCACTGAGCCACTCATAACGCAAAACTCGTAATCTAGCCGAATGTTCTCTAAAAAATTGATGTAGATCAATACCTCATCCATTGCTAGGTTTTATTTTAGCTCACAATAGTAGGTGTATAGTTGTTTAACATTGAACAGATGCTTATTAAACTTCTGAATGTTGTTGTGGAGAAATTCTGTAAGGGTCTCCTGTGGAACCCTGGTTTGAGAAACCCTGCATTAAACAATTAAAGGGACAGTCAAGTCCAAAAAAAACTTTCATGATTCAGATAGGGCATGTCATTTTAAACAACTTTCCAATTTACTTTTATCACCAATTTTGCTTTGTTCTCTTGGTATTCTTAGTTGAAAGCTACACCTAGGAGGTTCTTATGCTAATTTATTAGACCTTGAAGGCCGCTTCTTCTCTCAGGGCATTTTAACAGTTTTTCACCACTAGAGGGTGTTAGTTCATGTGTGACATATAGATAACACTGTGCTCATGCACGTGGAGATCCAGTGAGCCATCTCTGATTGGCTAAAATGGATGTCTGTCAAAAGAATTGAAATACAACAAAACTTGTAATCTAGCCGTAAGCTTTTTATAATACTTTGGTATGTCCATTGTAATGAATAAAAATAATTATTGCATTCAAATAATTTTTATCATAAAAGAAAAACTTATTTCTATCTTACACCAAGCATTTTGTCATGTACCTTAGACACTTCACTGAATTTTTACTTAGAAAATAATCGATAACGTGCAGAATGTCTTTAGGGGGGTGTTAGGGTTAAAGTTAGACTTAGCTTTAGGGGTTAATAAATTTATTAGAGTAGCGGTGAGCTCCTGTTGGCAGATTAGGGGTTAATACTTGAAGTTAGGTGTCTGCAATGTTAGGGAGGGCAGATTAGGGGTTAATACTATTTATTATAGGGTTATTGAGGCGGGAGTGAGGCGGATTAGGGGTTAATACATTTATTATAGTAGCGCTCAGGTCCGGTCGGTAGATTAGGGGTTAATAAGTGTAGTTAGGTGGAGGCGACGTTGGGGGCGGCAGATTAGGGGTTAATAAATATAATATAGGGGTCGGCGATGTTAGGGCAGCAGATTAGGGGTACATAGGGATAATGTAGGTGGCGGGGGTGTACGGAGCGGCAGATTAGGGGTTAAAAATAATATGCAGGGACCTTTGAAAAAGCCGAAACGCTATCGGCGAAACATGTTAGGGAAGGGTAGCTGTTAATACCCTGTTTAGCCCTTTTTTTAATGGCATAGCTAACTTAAATAAATTTACTTAGACAGTGGCAATTTGGACTAGATTCCAACTTTAAGGAATACGAATACAGTTTTCAGTAACGAGATTAAAGAGCGTGCTATATCTGAACAGCATAAGAGCCGTAACTGTTAACTATTGCACAAGACCGCCAAAATATATATACCTAAATAAGTATACTTCTACAACTAAAAATTACAGCGGCAAGCCAGGCGCAAATGCTACTGGCACATTATATGCTAACATTATAACGCTAACACTGCTAACCGCGCATAACTGAATGTTAACAAAATTATATTATTTAAGAATATGTTGTTAACCGTATAAGATCACTGGAAGCAGACGTCAATACTTTCAGTGTCAAAACATAGCTAGGACAATACAAATCTTTCAGTAGCGTGATTAAAGAGCGTGCTATATCTGAACAGCATAATAGCTGTAACCGATAACTATTGCATAAGACTGTCAATATATTTACCTAAATAAGTATACTTCTAGAACTAAAAACTACAGCGGCAAACAAGGCGCAAATGCTACTGGCATAGTATATGTTAACATTATAACGCTAACACTGCTAACCGCTCATTACTGAATGTTAACAAAATTATAGTATTTAAAAATCTGGTGTTAACCGTATTAGATCACTGAAAGCAGACGCTAATACTAACAGTGTCAAAACTCAGTTAGGATAATACAAATTTTATATAGATATATCTAAAATACTATACAATCTAATGTAGTTAACATATCTTTATGGATGTTTGAGTAATGGAAGTAGAACAAAAAAATTAATTTTTTTTGATTAAAAAATTGAATAACACAAACTTGAAAAAATCTTTGAAACAAGTTGTGTCAAAAGTACACCAAGCACCTTTACATGCCATACATTAATCAAAAATAAGCAAAAAGTTTGCTGCACCAAGTGTCCTAAGCACACAATACATGTGTAAACTGAGAACAAAATATCTCAAGTGATACTGTTACCCCATTGAATGATAAATTGGAACAGTAAACAACAAACTTTTATTAATAACAAATACCTGTGTATCACACAGTTAAAAATCATACAGTTATATTATTCATAAGGTTGCTTAATTTGATATACTTTTGATGGCATGTGGAGTTTTTGAATCCCTAAGTGGTGTACAATATTAAAGAACACAAGCCAACTCGTTACTTGACAAATGGATATTACCAACTAAAAGTATATATACCCTAGAAGAATATTCCAAGTCCAAAGAAATTTATTCATCCAATATTACAAGCCACTTTTATTATGAGCAAAGTTGCTATGTGTTTTTAAAAAATACACACACTCACACAGTACACATTTTAGTAAACGTTAAGTTAATAAAAGTTATGTTTTAATATTTTCTCTCAACCCTTGACCTGCAGTGGTTGTTTAAGGCCCATATGAGTCTCAATGTTATTTTCATGGAACAGAAGTGCTATCCAAGTGCATTCTTTTAGACTCGGGCTACATGTTAGAGTGTTAGGTGCAGACGTAGGAAGTGTTTCCCCATAGGAAACAATGGGGCTGCGTTAGAAGCTGAACGCGGCTTTTTTGCAGGTGTTAGATTTTTTTCAGCTCAAACAGCCCCATTGTTTTCTATGGGGCAATCGTGCACGAGCATGTTTTTGAAGCTGGCCGCGTCCGTAAGCAACTCTGGTATCGAGAGTTGCAGTGGCGGTAAATATGCTCTACGCTCCCTTTTTGGAGCCTAACGCAGCCATTCTGTGAACTCTCAATACCAGAGGTATTTAAAAGGTGCGGCCAGAAAAAAGCCAGCGTTAGCTACGCGGGTCGTTACCGACAAAACTCTAAATCTAGGCGTTAGTTTGAAATGAGTGTGGATTATTTTTAATTTCTAAGTATTAGCTTTGTTTATCAGGATGTATTGTAGGCTAGACACCGCATGTGCAGTGTTCATGTATTGTGTGATTTGTTTGGCTTTGAATTTATCGCATTGGTGTGCTTAAATTAAATGTTAGTACATTAATTTACAAAGGCAAATATCATTTGCATCTAGCAAGTGTGATTTCCTATTCAATGGTTATGCAATTTGAGTATCCTGGTTGGATGTTATATTACTTACTATCCTATAAGTTTGATAAAATATCAGGATTGAGTGAATATATATTTATCACTGTTGAAAGCATTCACTGTGTATGTATTATTTATTATTTTGTTACTTTCAAAAAGCAACAATGTTGCGATATGATTAGTGCTTGTAGTAGCAACCGTTTGACTTTAATATAACTGATTTTCATACCATGATATCCCCTTATTCTCAGTTCTTATATAATTATATTAGTATCACAACATTGCTTTATTAACACATTGTATGTTTGTGCACTTTTGGTATTCAGCCTTGATGGTAGTTAATATTGATGTACAAACTGGTTATGGAGAAATGTTTCACTATTCAGTAATGGTTTGCTGGATGCTGTGGTCACAAAAAGAAAAACCGTTATTAGGTGTAGTGATATTTATAGTGATTAGACTAGATAACAGATGCTGATAGTATTCAAAACTATTTTGAAGTAGTCTTTTTCTCAGAGGTGGCTGCTTATTTTATATCACAAGTAGCATGTAATGTCTCAATAGCTCTTGTTTTAATTTTTAGGGCAGCTTTTTCCTCCTACTTCAATTATAAAATATAAATAGCTTGTTTGTTGCGCTCTGTTCATTAGTGAATCAGGAGCTTATGTTTACTATTACTGTTGCAGGAGTTTATATTTAGTCATATATGTTAGTAACAGCAGGTTTGTTACTGCTTGGTTACTGTTGAATCAATGACTCTGTTTCACTTTGTACCCTTCTTTTTCTACAGCATTAGTAAATATATTCTTTTTGTACTAAGGGTTACATACATCTCACCATTCACACTGTTAATTATTTAAGGCATGCGTTGTTAACTGATTTACGCTATGGTGCGAGCCACAGACCACACTTGTTAAAATAAATTTACAGTTTGCTAGCCTATTGCGGCTGTATCAGCAAATGAATCACGCTAGTGACTTATAAATATGTTCTTATGCTAAAGATAGCATACATCTCTCCATTCACACTGTTGATTGTTTTAACAAACATGCATTATAGAATGATTTACGCTGATGTGCGAGCCACAAACCACACTTGTTGAGATAAGTTTTTGGTTAGCTTGCCTATTACGGCTTTATCCGCAGATTAATCACGCTCATATATTATAACTGGTTATGTTAGCAACACTGTCATTCTCATATATTTTAGTCGGTAATAGGTATTGGATTTGTATCTGAGGTGTCACCTCTAATCCCTATAACTAATAATATTGGTAATATTTTTAGCAACTGAGATAGATTTTAAAATAACATGCAACACCTAGTGGGACCCCATCATCCCACACAACCCACCTGACGCGTTTCGCCTGCTAATCCTTTATCAAAGTCTTTAACTACCATCAAGGCTGAATACCAAAAGTGCACAAACATACAATGTGTTAATAAAGCAATGTTGTGATACTAATATAATTATATAAGAACTGAGAATAAGGGGATATCATGGTATGAAAATCAGTTATATTAAAGTCAAACGGTTGCTACTACAAGCACTAATCATATCGCAACATTGTTGCTTTTTGAAAGTAACAAAATAATAAATAATACATACACAGTGAATGCTTTCAACAGTGATAAATATATATTCACTCAATCCTGATATTTTATCAAACTTATAGGATAGTAAGTAATATAACATCCAACCAGGATACTCAAATTGCATAACCATTGAATAGGAAATCACACTTGCTAGATGCAAATGATATTTGCCTTTGTAAATTAATGTACTAACATTTAATTTAAGCACACCAATGCGATAAATTCAAAGCCAAACAAATCACACAATACATGAACACTGCACATGCGGTGTCTAGCCTACAATACATCTGCTAAACAAAGCTAATACTTAGAAATTAAAAATAATCCACACTCATTTCAAACTAAAAGAGCAACATATACAATAATTTTACCAATAGATACTGGTATATTCAAAGATACTAGCTACCAGGCACCCACTACCCTAATTAACCTAGCAGGTAACATAAACTAGTGAGTACTGATTAATTTATTCACATAACTAAGGCCAGATACAAGAATAAACAGGTCTCACAAGTCACCCATTGCAACCAGAGATAGAGTGATTTTAAACGTTTGTGTTTACCCATCTTTTAAGGTAATTTATTAAAAGTTAAATTTTAAAACAAAATTAATTGCCTCTACTCCAGTCTGGGCAGAGAGTGCTACACAGCATTTCTTTTCTAGGGAATCTAATCCCAATTTTTCTAATAAGTTTAGTTTCAAATGCTAGCACCACTCCTCTAAAGAAATATAATACATTGATACTAAAATAATAAAGTATCCTAAGTAATTAAGACTATTGAGGAGTTTGCCTTCATAGTGCCCTTGTTGTCCTCCGTGTGTTAATAAGTGTAGGTAGGTGTCGGCGATGTTAGGGGCAGCAGATTAGGGGTTCATAGGTAAAATGTAGGTAGCGGCGATGTCCGGTCGGCAGATTAGGGGTTAAATAATTTTATTATAGTGTTTGTGATGTGGGGGGGGCCTCGGTTTAGGGGTTCATGGGTACTTTATGGGTGTTAGTGTACTTTGTAGCACTTTAGTTAAGAGCTTTATGTTCCGGCGTTAGCCCATAAAACTCTTAACTACTGACTTTTTTATGCGGTAGGAGTCTTGGAGGTAGAGGCTGTACCGCTCACTTTCTCCAAGACTTGTAATACCAGCGTTAGGCAAATCCCATTAAAAAGATAGGATACGCAATTGACGTAAGGGGATTTGCGCTATGGAAAAGTCGTAGAAAAAAAGTGAGCGGTACACCTGTACCTGCCATACTCGTAATACCAGCGGGTGTTAAAAAGCAGCGTTAGGACCCATTAATCTAGGCGTTAATTTTTTCGAACCACCAGTCAAATATCTTGAGCTATGCAATTCATTCTTATTCTGTTTTAATGTATTTTGAATAGATACTTTAAATTCCTGTGTTCTTCACATAGAAAAAAAGTCCTTTAGTTATATATATATATATATTTATATATATATATATATATATATATATATATATATATATATATGTGTGTGTGTGTGTGTGTGTGTGTGTGTGTGTGTGTGTGTGTGTGTGTGTATTCAATAAATATACATATATATATATATATATATACTGTATATATATACTGTATATATATATATATATATATATATATATATATATATATATATATATATGTGTGTGTGTGTGTATATTCATATAGATAAATAGGTAAAAGAAATAATCAGTTATAAAGAAATATATATTTTTAAATAAAAGAACAGTTTAATTTATTTGAAGAACATTGGAATGTAAAGTATTAATAACTACCTTGTGTAGCGCAGTTGATCTAATGTGGCGTCTGATTAGCACACAATCGATAATTGTTAGTTTTTTTTAAACAGCTCACCCCATAGAATGCTGTAAGGAGAGGAAGTCAGCACGGTTGCAATATCTGAAGTCTGGAAGTTAGCACTAGTGATGTCGCGAATAGTTCGCCGGCGAATAGTTCCAGGCGAACATAGCATGTTCGCGTTCGCCACGGCTCATATCTGGTGTAACAGTAGTGTACATTTAAAAAAAACAACACTTTTTTGACTGTGTTAAATAATAGCAGTCAGTTTCCTTCACACGTGTGCGTTTCAGTGCCTGCCTGCCAGGGCACAGTGTCACCCCAGTGCAACTCATATCTGGTGTAACAGTAGTGTACATTTAAAAAAACAAACACTTTTTTGACTGTGTTAAATAATAGCAATCTGTTTCCTTCACACGTGTGCGTTTCAGTGCCTGCCAGGGCACAGTGTCACCCCAGTGCAACTCATATCTGGTGTAACAGTAGTGTACATTTTAAAAAAAAAAAACCACTTTTTTTACTGTGTTAAATAATAGCAGTCAGTTTCCTTCACACGTGTGCGTTTCAGTGCCTGCCTGCCAGGGCACAGTGTCACCCCAGTGCAACTCATATCTGGTGTAACAGTAGTGTACATTTAAAAAAACAAACACTTTTTTGACTGTGTTAAATAATAGCAATCTGTTTCCTTCACACGTGTGCGTTTCAGTGCCTGCCAGGGCACAGTGTCACCCCAGTGCAACTCATATCTGGTGTAACAGTAGTGTACATTTTAAAAAAAAAAAACCACTTTTTTTACTGTGTTAAATAATAGCAGTCAGTTTCCTTCACACGTGTGCGTTTCAGTGCCTGCCAGGGCACAATGTCACCCCAGTGCAACTCATATCTGGTGTAACAGTAGTGTACATTTAAAAAAAAAACAAAACACTTTTTTGACTGTGAAATAATAGCAGTCAGTTTCCTTCACACGTGTGCGTTTCAGTGCCTGCCTGCCAGGGCACAGTGTCACCCCAGTGCAACTCATATCTGGTGTAACAGTAGTGTACATTTAAAAAAAAATACAATTTTGACTGTAATAGATTGAATAGCAGTTAGTTGTCTGCAAGCGTGTGTGTCAGGCCTACAGCGTCTACTCTGCCAACTTCTGCCAGTGCACAGTGCCACTCATATCTGGTGTCACAGTAGCTTGCACGCATAGTACCACTAATCGAAAATAATGACAGGCAGAGGCAGGCTTTTTCCATCTCCCGGTTCCTAAAATCGATGCAATATATACGTCCCCTGATAGGGGACGTAACAGGGATTAAACTGATAAGAATAGTACTACTTAACACACCACTCCTATCTGGTGGCACATTAGATTGCACGCGCAGTGCCCCAAATTTGAAGTAGGAGGACCGACCAAGCATCTTTTTCCATCTCCCGGTTCCTAAAATCGAAGCCATATACACGTCCCCTAATAGGGGACGTAGCAGGGATTAAACTGATAAGAATAGAACTACTTAACACACCACTCCTATCTGGTGGCACATTAGATTGCACGCGCAGTGCCCCAAATTTGAAGTAGGAGGACCGACCAAGCATCTTTTTCCATCTCCCGGTTCCTAAAATCGATGCCATATACACGTCCCCTGATAGGGGACGTAACAGGGATTAAACTGATAAGAATAGTACTACTTAACACACCTCTCCTATCTGGTGGCACATTAGATTGCACACGCAGTGCCCCAAATTTGAAGTAGGAGGACCGACCAAGCATTTTTTTCCATCTCCCGGTTCCTAAAATCGATGCCATATACACGTCCCCTGATAGGGGATGTAACAGGGATTAAACTGATAGGAATACGTGGCTGGGTGGAGGAAGAGACCTTCAATGACATCAGTGAGGACAAGGAATAGGACATGGCTAGCTTGGTATCCAACCTTGTGCAAATGGGGAGTTTGTGGTTGCGCAAATGGACTGTTTGCAGTTGTTTGCGGTGCGTTAAACGGGGAGTTTGGTCTGTCACTGTGAAGCGGGCATAACCCTTACACTACCTGATCGATACAACATCATACCTGATGTTTTAAAGCATGTTATTCCAAACAATTTAGGAATGTTAGATGATTTATGCCCTTTATGGATTAAAACCAGACTCTGCATCAACTATGTAATTTTCCATGGGAGTTTTGCCATGGATCCCCCCCCGGCATGCCACAGTCCAGGTGTTAGTCCCCTTGAAACAATTTTTCCATCACTATTGTGGCCAGAAAGAGTCCCTGTGGGTTTAAAAATTCGCCTGCCCATTGAAGTCAATGGCAGTTCGCCCGGTTCACCCGTTCGTGAACTTTTGCGGAAATTCGCGTTCGCCGTTCGCGAACCCAAATTTTTATGTTCTCGACATCACTAGTTAGCACGCATCAGACTTTCACTCACACTCTTTTTACTTACAAATTATAATACACGTACTAACCCGGCTGCGTTAAAATTTTACTTTGAGCACAGATAGAATGTGAGCAAAAAAATTACAGCTAGATTTAGAGTTTTGTCGTAAGGACCCGCGTAGCTAACGCTGGCTTTTTTCTGGCCGCACCTTTAAAATAACTCTGGTATTGAGAGTCCACAGAATGTCAGCATTAGGCTCCAAAAAAGGAGCGTAGAGCATATTTAACGCAACTGCAACTCTCGATACCAGAGTTGCTTACGGACGCGGCCAGCCTCAAAAACGTGCTCGTGCACGATTCCCCCATAGGAAACAATGGGGCTGTTTGAGCTGAAAAAAAACCTAACACCTGCAAAAAAGCCGCGTTCAGCTCCTAACGCAGCCCCATTGTTTGCTATGGGGAAACACTTCCTACGTCTGCACCTAACACCCTAACATGTACCCCGAGTCTAAACACCCCTAACCTTACACTTATTAACCCCTAATCTGCCGCCCCCGCTATCACTGACCCCTGCATATTATTATTAACCCCTAATCTGCCACTCCGTAAACCGCCGCTACTTACATTATCCCTATGTACCCCTAATCTGCTGCCCCTAACACCGCCGACCCCTATATTATATTTATTAACCCCTAATCTGCCCCCCACAACGTCGCCTCCACCTGCCTACACTTATTAACCCCTAATCTGCCGACCGGACCTGAGCGCTACTATAATAAAGTTATTAACCCCTAATCCGCCTCACTAACCCTATAATAAATAGTATTAACCCCTAATCTGCCCTCCCTAACATCGCCGACACCTAACTTCAAACATTAACCCCTAATCTGCCGACTGGAGCTCACCGCTATTCTAATAAATGTATTAACCCCTAAAGCTAAGTCTAAACCTAACACTAACACCCCCCTAACTTAAATATAATTTTAATCCAACGAAATTAATTAACTCTTATTAAATAAATTATTCCTATTTAAAGATAAATACTTACCTGTAAAATAAACCCTAATATAGCTACAATATAAATTATATTTATATTATAGCTATTTTAGGATTAATATTTATTTTACAGGTAACTTTGTAATTATTTTAACCAGGTACAATAGCTATTAAATAGTTAAGAACTATTTAATAGCTAAAATAGTTAAAATAATTAAAAATTTACCTGTAAAATAAATCCTAACCTAAGTTACAATTAAACCTAACACTACACTATCAATAAATTAATTAAATAAAATACCTATAATTATCTACAATTAAACCTAACACTACACTATCAATAAATAAATTAAATACAATTCCTACAAATAAATACAATGAATTAAACTAACTAAAGTACAAAAAAATAAAAAAGAACTAAGTTACAAAAAATATTTTTTTTTTTTACAAACATTAGAAATATATTACAACAATTTTAAACTAATTACACCTACTCTAAGCCCCCTAATAAAATAACAAAGCCCCCCAAAATAAAAAAATGCCCTACCCTATTCTAAATTACTAAAGTTCAAAGCTCTTTTACCTTACCAGCCCTGAACAGGGCCCTTTGCGGGGCATGCCCCAAGAAGTTCAGCTCTTTTGCCTGTAAAAAAAAACATAAAATACCCCCCCCAACATTACAACCCACCACCCACATACCCCTAATCTAACCCAAACCCCCCTTAAATAAACCTAACACTAAGCCCCTGAAGATCTCCCTACCTTGAGTCGTCTTCACCCAGCCGAGCCAAATTCTTCATCCAAGCGGAGCAAGAAGAGGTCCTCCATCCAGTAGAAGTCTTCATCCAAGCGGGGCAGAAGAGGTCTTCCATCCGATTGAAGTCTTCATCCAAGAGGCATCTTCTATCGTCATCCATCCGGAGCGGCAGCATCCTGAAGACCTCCGACGCGGAACATCCATCCTGGCCGACGACTGAACGACGAATGACGGTTCCTTTAAATGACGTCATCCAAGATGGCGTCCCTCTAATTCCGATTGGCTGATAGGATTCTATCAGCCAATCGGAATTAAGGTAGGAATATTGTGATTGGCTGATGGAATCAGCCAATCAGAATCAAGTTCAATCCAATTGGCTGATCCAATAAGCCAATCAGATTGAGCTCGCATTCTATTGGCTGTTCCGATCAGCCAATAGAATGCGAGCTCAATCTGATTGGCTGATTCAATCAGCCAATCAGATTTTTCCTACCTTAATTCCGATTGGCTGATAGAATCCTATCAGCCAATCGGAATTCGAGGGACGCCATCTTGGATGACGTCCCTTAAAGGAACCGTCATTCGTCGGGAAGTCGTCGGTGAAGATGGATGTTCCACGTCGGAGGTCTTCAGGATGCTGCCGCTCCGCTCCGGATGGATGACGATAGAAGATGCCTCTTGGATGAAGACTTCATTCGGATGGAAGACCTCTTCTGCCCCGCTTGGATGAAGACTTCTACCGGATGGAGGACCTCTTCTTGCTCCGCTTGGATGAAGAATTTGGCTCGGCTGGGTGAAGACGACTCAAGGTAGGGAGATCTTCATGGGCTTAGTGTTAGGTTTATTTAAGGGGGGTTTGGGTTAGATTAGGGGTATGTGGGTGGTGGGTTGTAATGTTGGGTGGGGGTATTGTATGTTTTTTTTTACAGGCAAAAGAGCTGAACTTCTTGGGGCATGCCCCGCAAAGGGCCCTGTTCAGGGCTGGTAAGGTAAAAGAGCTTTGAACTTTAGTAATTTAGAATAGGGTAGGGCATTTTTTTATTTTGGGGGGCTTTGTTATTTTATTAGGGGGCTTAGAGTAGGTGTAATTAGTTTAAAATTGCTGTAATATATTTCTAATGTTTGTTTTTATTTTTTGTACTTTAGTTAGTTTAATTCATTGTATTTATTTGTAGGAATTGTATTTAATTTATTTATTGATAGTGTAGTGTTAGGTTTAATTGTAGATAACTATAGGTATTTTATTTAATTAATTTATTGATAGTGTAGTGTTAGGTTTAATTGTAACTTAGGTTAGGATTTATTTTACAGGTAAATTTTTAATTATTTTAACTATTTTAGCTATTAAATAGTTCTTAACTATTTAATAGCTATTGTACCTGGTTAAAATAATTACAAAGTTACCTGTAAAATAAATATTAATCCTAAAATAGCTATAATATAAATATAATTTATATTGTAGCTATTTTAGGGTTTATTTTACAGGTAAGTATTTATCTTTAAATAGGAATAATTTATTTAATAAGAGTTAATTAATTTTGTTAGATTAAAATTATATTTAATTTAGGGGGGTGTTAGTGTTAGGGTTAGACTTAGCTTTAGGGGTTAATACATTTATTAGAATAGCGGTGAACTCCAGTCGGCAGATTAGGGGTTAATAATTGAAGTTAGGTGTCGGCGATGTTAGGGAGGGCAGATTAGGGGTTAATACTATTTATTATAGGGTTAGTGAGGCGGATTAGGGGTTAATAACTTTATTATAGTAGCGCTCAGGTCCGGTCGGCAGATTAGGGGTTAATAAGTGTAGGCGACGTTGAAGGGGGCAGATTAGGGGTTAATAAATATAATATAGGGGTCGGCGATGTTAGGGCAGCAGATTAGGGGTACATAAGGATAATGTAGGTGGCGGTCAGCAGATTAGGGGTTAAAAAAATTAAATCGAGTGGTGGCGATGTGGGGGGGCCTCGGTTTAGGGGTACATAGGTAGTTTATGGGTGTTAGTGTACTTTAGAGTACAGTAGTTAAGAGCTTTATGAACCGGCGTTAGCCCAGAAAGCTCTTAACTACTGACTTTTTTCTGCGGCTGGAGTTTTGTCGTTAGATTTCTAACGCTCACTTCAGACACGAATCTAAATACCGGAGTTAGAAAGATCCCATTGAAAAGATAGGATACGCAAATGACGTAAGGGGATCTGCGGTATGGAAAAGTCGCGGCTGAAAAGTGAGCGTTAGACCCTTTTTTGAGTGACTCCAAATACCGGAGGTAGCCTAAAACCAGCGTTAGGAGCCTCTAACGCTGGTTTTCACGGCTGCCGCCAAACTCCAAATCTAGGCCTCAGTTTGTGCTCCACTTGTAATCTGGCCCTTTATATTTATTATTCTGTTAATTTCTTCAATTGCCATTAAATGAGTTCGGCTGACGCTTGGCTACCATTATTGCTGCTTGCAGCTATATTTAGCTAGAATTGCTCTTGTGTTAGAGCGCAGGCTGTAAATCTGTTCCTGTGGAATTACATTGAATGTCACTGCATTTAATCCCACATTCAAATGTATGAGGGATCAAATGCTATATGACATCTCAATATAAGGATTTATAAACAGTTTACCTAATGGGCCTGGGAATAACCAAATAAAATGGGAGAGTGAGATCTGGTTAGGAGCAACTGAGATCATTATATTATCATAATAAACAAATAAGAGTAAAATTGGTCATCTCATGCTACCCAGTGTGCTATTTTAAGTGCTGTTTTCCTTTTATAACCCCTGTTTAGCTTAATCTTTTTTTCTTTATTTTTGTTGCTGTTTTTTTGCCGCTGTACTTTCTTCTGCATGTCAGTATGTTGTTTCTGCCATTGTAATGTTTATGTTATGGCTTTTGCAGTGTCCTAATTCTTTGCCCGTTTGTTCCTTGTTATTTAGAGTAAATATTTAGGTGCGCTATTTCTCAGCTAGATCATTTGTCACTGATGTTGGCTTGTTTTAGAGCATCTGTCTTTGGATTTCTGGGCTCTGATTGACACTTGTTACTGACCTAGGCTGTTTTACTTTATTCTGCTCTTTCTGTACTGTTTGATTACTTTCATGTTGCTGACCTGAACTGTCTTACCTATGTGGCTTGTCTTATCCTTCTGTACTTGGCTTTTTTATTGGATTCCTGGGTTTTACCTTCTGGCTTGCCCTTGACATCAAGAATGCTTTATCTTTAGCTCAGTCATATTCCTGTAATTGATTATCTTCACCCTCCATTGCTATCCAGAGCCATGTGCCCCCAACTGTGATCATTACCCACACCCACTCCAACTCCACCCAGCCCTGCAGAAGACAAGCCCAGCCCGCCCTCATCACCATGACCCCCACCAGTGTGCATGCAGGAAGTGCCCCTATATGTTGGTTCTGGAAACACCACTGGACAGTGCTTATCTCCTACTGTGCTAATCCAGAGATCTCAACCCAGGCTGTAACCAAATGTTCTGGGTTGTTTTGCATTTATATTCCTACCTCTACCTCTGGGTCATTTCTGGCAACACAGTAGTGTGACACTATTATAAAATATACAATTTTGTAAAGAAGCCTAAAATATACATCAAATTCAAATGTTTTTAGTGCATTTATTCTTCAGAAGTGAATGTCTATTACACTACAAACATGTCAGTATTAATTAGACATGTTCATTCATTTTTGGACAAATACTAAAATTTTCTCTGTGTTTTTTTTTTACATTTGTCAGGAAAAGCTTGACATTTACACTAATCATAAATGTCTTTGTCAGCTGACTGATTTGTGCATCAGCCAATAAGAATGTAACCTTCACATTTGTTCTTGTCCAATCCTGACAACACTAAGGGCCTTATGATCTAAAGCTCTCGGAATTTAAGAAACACAAAGTTTATCTTGAGAGATGTTTATCTCACTATACAGGGTTTTCTATGTGAAGGAGAGACTATGGGGCCGATTTATCAAGTGTCAATCCGCTGTCGGTGAACTGCTTGTGCAATGCCGCCCCTGCAGATTCGCGGCCACTTAGCCGCTAGCAGGGGTTGTCAATCAACCCGATCGTATGAGTTTGGGGCGGATTGATGTCCGCAGCCTCAAAGGCAGCAGACCAGTTAAGGAGCAGCGGTCTTAAGGCCGCTGCTTCTTAACTCCTGTTTCTGACGAGCCTAAAGGCTGGCACAGAAACAGGGGTATTTGGCCCATTCGAGCTGTGATAAATCGGCCCCTATATATTGCAATATACATTTTGAAAAAAATCCAAGGCTACAAATTTTTGATTATAAGGTCCTCAAATAAAAAAAAGACAAAACAAAACTATTTTGTTTTATGAATTATTCATCCTAAACAATTTTTTTTGACTGTGCAGATGTCTAGTATAAATCAAATTTAACAGCTTTTTCACATTTGTGTCACCCCATGAGGTTCCTAAACTAATTCACATGTATTTAATGCTTTAATGATTAGTTGAATGCTTTATAAGGATAGGCACTTCAGTTCACTGGGGACAATGGAGCCTAAAAATAAAGTTTTTTTTGTTTTGTTTTGTCTTGTAATGGTTACTGTGTTTTGTTTTCATTTAGTTTTTTTTTTTTGCAGTTTTCTATTTGTAGAATATAATCTTTGCCAATTATGGTACAGATTACGGGTGGAGCGCAAACATTTGCACCCAAGCGATAAAAGGTTTATGGCGGGGGTTTGCACCCATTGGGTTTACCGCTGGTATTCCAAGTTGAAAGTAAATATGATCACTTGACTACAATCGCTAGAATGATTACTGTGACTTCCGAGCTCTGGTTAACTGTTTTGCCAAACATAAAAGTTGCACAAAACATATCAAAAATACATTACAAAATTCATATTTAAGAAAGGATTTAACTATGTATTTACTGTAAATATATCACATCCCAATGTTCTGTGCATAGCGGAATATGTCCTATGTATTTATAAATATATATATATATATATATATATATATATATATATATATATATATATATATATACTATAATTGCATTTCTAATGTCCGTCGCTGTCGGCAGTTGCGCACGCATCCTCAATGGAATGTTGGCAGCGCAAGGACAAAAGGATTCACCTGGATGCAGCAAAGCATTCCGAAAATGGCAGGGTGGTGAAAAAATCCACCGTAGGTAGATTCTTTCACCACCCTGCCATTTTCAGAATTCACCGGGATCTGCATCAAGGTGAATTCCTTCACCACCCTGCCATTTTCGGAATTCCCCAGGATGCAGTGTAAGCAAACGGAGCATTACAAAAGCAACACCTAATCACCCACATTAAAGTATTTGAAAAAAAACGCCTGCATCAAGTATTAAAAATAAATAAATAAGGAGGATCCTCTTCGTACGATCTCCGCCGTACACTGAATAGTGAATTCAAGGTACGTGATTAAAGATGGCATCCCTTGAATTCCTATTGGCTGATGTGATTCTTCCACTTCAAATCAGGCAATAGGATGAAAGCTACTCAAATCCTATTGGCTATTTAAATTAGCCAATAGCATGAGAACAAGTGGAATTCTATTGGCTGATTTGAATAGCCAATAAAATTTCACTTGCTCTCATCCTATTGGCTAATTTAAACAGCCAATAGGATTTGAGTAGCTTTCATTCTATTGGCTGATTTGAATAGGAAGAATCAAATCAGCCAATAGGAATTCAAGGGAAGCCATCTTTAATCGAGTACCTTGAATTCACTATTCAGTGTACGGCTGAAATCGTACAAAGAGTATCCTCCAAGTTCCATGGCTCCACAGTCGCCGGTTTTCAGTTCGAGAGTCGCCGGTCTTCAGCTCCGCAGTCTTCAGCTCCGCTCCACGCAGGATGTTTCTGGAAGAAGAAGAGGTTGCGCTTGGAAGAAGACTTCACTGCCTGGAACAAGACCTTCTCCACCGGACTTCAGGAACTGTGACTTAGGATATTTTAAGGGTTTTTTGGGGGGATTTGTTTTATTTAGATTAGGGATGGGCAGAAAAAGAGCTAAATGCCCTTTTAAGGACAATGCCCAAACAAATGCCCTTTTCAGGGCAATGGGTAATTTAGGTTTAGGGCAGGCTTATCGACTAGTATATATATAAAAAAATTATGTTTATAATAGGTATAGATAGATATTGTACCAGAAAAACATCAGATATATGTAAAAATATTTATTTATTAATACATAGAACATATTATGCTTTGTGAAGAACATTAGTGAAATATTCATATTTTCATGTTGGGTTAGCACAAATAAGAATATGTGATTGGGTTTGCGTGAGAGTGGGGTTTTTTTTCCTCTTTTTTTCTCCATTAACTTTATTGGGGGAATACGTGAACGCGCATGTGATATTCTAACTTCGGCTTTTTGTGCTTGTCTGGTTAGAGCAAGAGTGAAAACAGTTTACTTTCAACTCATAATATGAGTCCAACCCGACAAGCACAAAAATCTTACTTCTAGCACAATTAATTTTTGAGTGGAAGCGTTAATTTGCGATATACTGGTAATCTGGCCCTAAATTCAATGGGGCTGATTTACCAACGTCTGGAGGACATGATACGCTGTAGCGTATCATGTCCGCCAGACATCGCTGAATGCCGACAGTGCATGGTGAACTGCTTGTGCAATGCCGACCCCTGCAGATTCACAGCCAATCGGCCGCTAGCAGGGGGTGTCAATCAACCCAATCGTATAGGATCGGGCACACTCTCTCACACACACTCTCACATGCTGTCCCACACTCACACACACTCTCACTCTCACACACACTCACACCACTCTCACACACTCTCCCTCACACACTTTCACACACTCTCTCACAAATTCTCTCACACACATTCTCACACACACTCTCACATATTCTCACACACACACTTTCTCACACTCTAGCACACACACTCTCACTCACACTCTCTCTCACACACCCTTTCACATGCTCTTACACACACTCTTACATGCTGTACCACATTTACACACACTCTATTACACTCACCCACACTCACACTCTCTCACACCCACTCTCACACACTCTCCCTCACACGCTTTCACACATTCTCACACACATTCTCACACACACTCTTTTATACGTGATCTCTCACACACTCTCTCACATGCTCTCTCATGCATTCTCACACACACTCTCTTGAACACACTCTCACACGCTGTCCCACACTCATACTCACTCTCTCACACACACTTTCTCACATATTCTCACACACACGCTCTCTCACACTCTAGCACACACACTCTCACTCACACTCTCTCTCACACACCCTTTCACATGCTCTTACACACACTCTATTACACTCTCACACACTCTCCCACACTCACACTCTCTCACACCCACTCTCACACACTCTCCCTCACATGCTTTCACACACTCTCACACACGCTCTCTCCAAACACTCACACATTCTCTCACACACATTCTCACACACACTCTCTTATACGTGATCTCTCACACACTCTTTCACATGCTCTCTCATACACTCTCACACACACACATACACTCTCTTGAACACACTCTCACACGCTGTCCCACACTCACACACAATTTCATAAACACTCTCACATGCTGTCCCACACTCTCTTACACTCTCACACACTCTCCCACACTCACAATCTCTCACACCCACTCTCACACACTCTCCCTCACATGCTTTCACACACTCACACACTCTCTCTTACACTCTCTCACACATTCTCACACACATATTCTCACACACACTCTCTCACAAACTCTCGCACACAAACTCAAGCACAAGCCCTCTCACACTCTCACACACACTCTCTCACACACACCCTTTCACAATCTCTAACACTTTTTCTCACATACACTCCCATACTCTGTCTCACACACTCTCTTACACACTCTCACATTCACTCTAACATGCTTTCCCACACTCACACACACTCTCTCAGTCTCACACACACTCTCACACAATCTCTTGCACACTCTCACACACATTCTCACACACACCCTTTCACACTTTCACATACACTCTCACACTCTCTCTCATACACTCACACACACTCTCATAGATATAGTAGTCCATCCCCAAGATGTTTTTTTTTGGTCTAAGGACAGCTATAGATCTTCGATGTTAACTTCAGAAGGAAATTTCAGTTTAAAGAGAGCGGCACCTGACTGTGATTCCACAGTCACATCTACTTTGGATTAACCCTTTGAAGATGAAAATTTTTATCACACAGACCACACTTACTTAAAGGGGACACTTGCATCTTTGTGAGAATTGGTAACACTATTCAGACTTTCATGTTGCTATATGTCATTTATGATCTAAAAGAAATAGTAATATTGTAATAACTGTTTATTTATGAGGAATAACAGATTGAAATTAATTTTTTGTCTATTATCTATATAATTATTTATATTATTTCAGTGTTAGCATTTGTCTATATCCAGCCTTCCCCAATCAGCATAACCAGTTGCTTATATACTAAATAATTAACTAATGCATGGAAAAATGTGTAATTTTCTGAAAACAACAGACTGCACTGTAAGTAGTGAATCTTTTAGTAAACAATGCGTGAAGACAGTATAGGGCCCTTTCTATCCTAAAGCACACCTAAGGGTTAATGCCCATACAAGGTGTATGCTACATTGTTGCAAGTGTAAGGGTGGAGACTTACCAAGGTTAAGAGGTGAACAAAGCTTCTATTTGGCGTCTTTTTCATTTGGCATCTGAAGCTTCCCTGTCCTCCCTCCCTTGTGGCTGGCAATTGGATATGACTCCCGTAAGGATAATAGTGTTTTGTTGGTGGCTCTATGAAGGTTAGTCAACCTATGCTTGATAAGTCTATAGACGATTTAATTTTCTTTAGTTTAGGGCCCGATTGCCACCACCTTTAATTAATTCTGTTATTGCCTGATGGTTTGTGTCAATTTTAATAAATGCAACCAAACGTGTTTCCTCTCCCAAAAATAAGTTGTCAGTGGATAATTTGTTATATTAAGTTTAGTTAAGTTAAGCTAAGTTATTAGATTTTGCAGTTAGACATTGTGAATTAATAAGGCATTTAGTCCCTTAATAGATTTCCTTTGCATTTGTTTTTCGGATTCAGAATAATGTCGTTATTAGAAATGTTTAGAAAAGTTTGCAAGACAGGATATCCGTATTGTTTATTTCCCCAAATGAATATTTACTAACACTTCAAAGACTTGATGATCAGGTGCACTGCTACAAAATGTGAGACCTTAATTAACCTGTTATTTGTGAAAACAGGATTTGTGGTTATAACAATTTAAGAATACAACGGAAAAAAAAATCTAAATAGACAAAAATAGTATATGACAGTTTTAGAGGTTAACAAGGATATTTTCCCACACAAAACCAAACAAGAATTGTTTTCAAATGTGATTTGTAATCAACATTATTCGGCATTCTGTAAAAAAACCAAAACACAATGAAAATAGAAATCAATCTAAGATAGTTTGTGTTTGATGAAAACTAAAACTGACACTGAAATCAATGACTTCATATTGAATACACATTGAATTTGATTACACTGTACCAGTGTCTCCATCCTTCTAGGGAAAATCCAGTATAATTTACAGCTAGCTGTCCTATTATGTAACTGCTAGCAAAGGGTACATTGCATTTCACAATAGAATATTTCTTGTAAATATGGTGCATTAAAACTACAGCACGTATGGAGTCAGGTACTTATCTCCTTGCACTATATAAGGCATTGGACATGAAAACAAGAGCATTGGGAAGTCAGGACAGTTGTCATTTTTGATGCTACAACATACTAAAGTCCGGTCACTGTATGGACTAATCATCCACACACTTAGGGCCCGATTATCAAAAATTCTCCAGCTTGGAGAATGTATGAGAAAAAAATCAAGCAAAATTATTGGCTGTAGTTTTTAGTTTTTGAGTATTATATTCAAATGTAGATTATAAGGCCCTTAGTCATGCATACATTACATGCAACCTAAACAATACGTACACATAAAACTTTAAAGCATCTGGTATATTTCTGGGTCCATATTGAGATCTCCAGTATCACTTTCATAATTACAGGTTACTTCTACTAAACAGTCTTAGAAAAGCAATTATATCATTAAACTTTAACTTTAGAGAAAACAATTGTAAGTTAGTTAACAACCTAGATTTCAAACATATATCCATACATATGAGGGTTTACAACTTTAACTAATTAAATGTACCCCAAAATGTAGTATTAAATCTCAAAGTCAAATCATTAGAATCCATTTGAATTTAGTTTAAATTGACATGATATAAATAGATGTATGGCTGTTTTTTAAAAGTAAAGCAATGTAAAGTTTTTTATTTAGCAAAATGCCCATGATTTTTTTTTAATCAAGCAGTATCAGAATAATGCGGACAACTTCCTTCCTCACATGGATACTTTTCTGTATCAACATATACAGGTATGTATATATACAGTATATATATATATATATATATATATATATATAGGTTTTTGATAATGCTATATTGAATAGGCTTTGTACGTCTTGTTGTCATGACAACGGTATTATGCTGCTGGGGAGGATTCATTTAGTAGCACTTTTTGATCTAGAACTTTGTGTTCTTTATCTCAGTCCATTAGTACTCTCTGTGCACTAGTTATTGTTATTGTATAATACAGCTTGCTTAGTATAGAAAACATATTGGTTGCAACGATGGTATGCTCCGTTCATCGTTGTATGTTTAAACCATTCCCATGGCAACCAAGTATTGCATATTTGCATTTATGACGGGGTATTTCTATGCAATTCGATTTTGTTTATTAACATATTTTTTGTTTATTAACATGTTGTTAAAAATATGATGTACTGTATATAATATCACATACTTGTGTTAATGTTAGTGTAATTTTATTTTAGCTTGCTACTCACACGTTGTCCGGGGAGGTGACGTCATGATAGAGGCGGACCAACCCGGGAGAGCGTGGTTTTAGCGTTCTTTGTAGTGTATTTATGGTGGAGGGTAAGTTTGTTCTTTTACGTCTGAGGACGGACGTTGTGTCCAAAAACGTTAACAGTATAGTGTGCTTTGCATTTAAAAGTCCCATGGAGTGCTCTCTTGTCCTTTTTACTTTATATACTTCTGGTGCAACCGGGGCCTCAGTCCAATATTCAGGAGTGTGGTCTGTACTTTGGTTTTATATATATATATATATATATACACACACACACATATATACACATATTTACATACACACACACACACACATATATACTAATAAATATTTAAAAATTAAAATAACCTTTTCTTCCAAGTGAAAAATATTGGAATGTTTAATATTTCTATTAAAAAACACAGTAACCCCTAGATGCCATTAGGGAGTTCCGTGTCGCCCTAAAAGCATTGGGCTTTAACAATGTTAGGATGGCATGGAACGTCCTAGCTTTATATGTGTATACATGTGCTTATATGTGTATACATGTGTTTATATGTGTATACATGTGTTTATATGTGTATACATGTGTTTATATGTGTATACATGTGTTTATATGTGTATATCTGTATATACATATTTACACTTAAATAAATACACATGTATATACATATTTACACATAAATAAATACACATGTATATACATATTTATACACATATTTAGACATAAATGTATACACAAAACCCCTTTCCAGTCAAATGTCTTGTCATATACCATATCCCTTTTAATCCTTATAAAATATTTGTATTAATATTTATATAAAATATCCTTTTCAGAAAGTTTATATATATAAGTGTAATACTTTTTTAACGTATTTATGATGTGTTTGGTGCAACTTGTTTTTAACTTTGTAACTCATAAACTTGACGCTAGGTCCCTATGCCTTTAAAGGGACATAACACCCAATTTTTTTATTTCATTATTTAGAAAGATCATGCAATTTTAACCAACTTTCTAATTTACTTTTATTATCAATTTTGCTTTCATCTCGTGGTATCCTTTATTGAATGTGCAATGCAATACTGGGAGCTAGCTGAACGCATCGGTAAGCTAATAACAAGAGGCATATATGTGCAGCCACCAATCAGCAGCTAGCTCCCATCTCCTGCGCCTACCTATGTATCCTTTTCAACAACGAATCAAATTACAAAATAGAAGTAAATTAGAAAATTGTTTGAAATTGTATGCTCTGTCGTGTCTCTTTAAAGCAAAGTTTATCCCTACTAATATGCAAATAATGCAACACTTTGAGCTATAATACTTCAGCTATGATGTTTAAATTGCTAAAATTTGAATTATGCAATTTTATATTCATCTGTCTGTGACATTCTGCTCCCATCTCTGCCATTCAGTTCTACCATCCGATGCTCCTTTCCCTCTACCTCCTTCCTTTCACACTATAGACCCATACTGGACAGTTCTCCTACAATCTCTCCTACACTCCCATGAAGATTATTTTTTGGGTGGATTCCTTTCTTTTCTACATGCCAGTCCACTGGTATTTACATAACACAGGCACCAGTGTTACACTTGCTTGGGTCAAGAAATCACTATCAGACTGGTCAAGGCAACCTTAAAGGGATATGAAAATAAAATTTGTTCTTTCATGATTCAGACATTGGCCTCTATTTATCAAGCCGTCAACTTACCTGCATTCGACGGCACAAATACGCTCGCCTAAGATCGCCTAACATCGCTGCCGTGGACCTGAATATGTTCTCCAAAGTTACCAAAAAAGCTGTCAAAAAGCCATGCACCAAGTACGGGACGATGAGCAGCGGACTGTTGTTAACTAACAGTCATCGATCTCGCTGCTCTTCGGCTTTTTCACAGCTTTCTTGGTACCCTGTCACTAAGCACCCACACTATACTATACTGTTTACCCCCTATACCGCCGCTCCCGGACCCCGCCGCAACTCTAATAAATATATTAACCCCTAAACCGCTGCTCCCGGACCCCACCGCAACTAAATAAATTGTTTAACCTCTAAACCGCCGCACCCGGACCACGCCGCCACCTACATTATATTTATTAACCCCTAATCTGTTACATTGTAGCTAGCTTAGGATTTATTTTTATTTTGCAGGCAACTTTGTATTTATTTTAACTAGGTAGAATAGTTATTAAATAGTTATTAACTATTTAATAACTTTCTAGTTAAAATAAATACAAAAGTACCTGTAAAATAAAACCTAAGTTACAATTACACCTATCACTACACTATAATTAAATTAATTACCTACATTAACTACAATGAACTAAAATTAAATACAATTATTTAATTCAGTCGACTGATGTCGTTGGAAGAGGATGCTCCACGTCGGATGTCTTGAAGATGGACACGCTCCGCGCTGGATGGATGAAGATAGAAGATGCCATCTGGATGAAGACTTCTGCTCGTCTGGAGGACCTCTTCTGGCCGGCTGGGTTGAAGACTTCTGCCCGTCTGGAGGACCACTTCTGCCGGCTTCGTGGAGGACTTCGGCCCGGTTGGATGAAGACTTCTCAAGGTAGGGTGATCTTCAAGGGGTTAGTGTTAGGTTTTATTAAGGGGGGATTGGGTGGATTTTAGAGTAGGGTTGGATGTGTGGGTGGTGGGTTTTAATGTTGGGGGGGGTATTGTACTTTTTTTTACAGGTAAAAGAGCTGATTACTTTGGGGCAATGCCCCGAAAAAGGCCCTTTTAAGGGCTATTTGTAATTTAGTATAGGGTAGGGCTTTTTATTATTTTGGGGGGCTGTTTTATTTTATTAGGGGGATTAGATTAGGTGTAATTAGTTTAAAAAAAACTTGTAATTATTTTATTATTTTCTGTAATTTAGTGGGGGTTTTTTTGTACTTTAGATAATTTTATTTAATTTTAGTTAATTATAGTTAATGTAGGTAATTAATTTAATTATAGTGTAGTGATAGGTGTAATTGTAACTTAGGTTAGGTTTTATTTTACAGGTACTTTTGTATTTATTTTAACTAGGAAGTTATTAAATAGTTAATAACTATTTAATAACTATTCTACCTAGTTAAAATAAATACAAACTTGCCTGTAAAATAAAATTAAACCCTAACGCCTAGATTTAGAGTTCTGCGGCCAAAGGGGTGCGTTAGCTACGCTTGCTTTTTTTCCCACGCACCTTTTAAATACCGCTGGTATTTAGAGTTCACAGAATGGCTGGGTTTTCAGTGCGTTAGGCTCCAAAAAGGGAGCGTAGAGCATAATTTAACGCCACTGCAACTCTAGATACCAGCGGTGCTTACGGACGCGGCCAGCTTCAAAAACGTGCTCGTGCACGATATCCCCATAGAAAACAATGGGGCCATTTGAGCTGAAAAAAAACTAACACCTGCAAAAAAGCCGTGTTCAGCTCCTAACGCAGCCCCATTGTTTTCTATGGGGAAACACTTCCTACGTCTGCACCTAACACTCTAACATGTACCCCGAGTCTAAACACCCCTAACCTTACACTTATTAACCCCTAATCTGCCACCCCCGCTATCGCTGACCCCTGCATATTATTTTGAACCCCTAATCTGCCGCTCCGTACACCCCCGCCACCTACATTATAGCTATGTACCCCTAATCTGCTGCCCCTAACACCGCCGACCCCTATATTATATTTATTAACCCCTAATCTGAAGCCCCCAACGTCGCCTCCACCTAACTACACTTATTAACCCCTAATCTGCCGACCGGACCGCACCGCTACTATAATAAAGTTATTAACCCCTAATCCGCCTCACTCCCGCCTCAATAACCCTATAATAAATAGTATTAACCCCTAATCTGCCCTCCCTAACATTGCCGACACCTAACTTCAATTATTAACCCCTAATCTGCTGACCGAATCTCGCCGCTACTGTAATAAATGGATTAACCCCTAAAGCTAAGTCTAACCCTAACGCTAACACCCCCCTTAAATTAAATATAATTTAAATCTAACGAAATAAATTAACTCTTATTAAATAAATTATTCCTATTTAAAGCTAAATACTTACCTGTAAAATAAACCCTAATATAGCTACAATATAAATTATAATTATATTATAGCTATTGTAGGATTTATATTTATTTTACAGGTAACTTTCTATTTATTTTAACCAGGTACAATAGCTATTAAATAGTTAAGAACTATTTAATAGCTAAAATAGTTAAAATAATTACAAAATTACCTGTAAAATAAATCCTAACCTAAGTTACAATTAAACCTAACACTACACTATCAATAAATAAATTAAATAAAATACCTACAATTACCTACAATTAAACCTAACACTACACTATCAATACATTAATTAAATACAATACCTACAAATAACTACAATTAAATAAACTAACTAAAGTACAAAAAATAAAAAAGAACTAAGTTACAAAAAATAAAAAAATATTTACAAACATTAGAAAAATATTACAACAATTTTAAACTAATTACACCTACTCTAAGCCCCCTAATAAAATTACAAAGCCCCCCAAAATAAAAAAATGCCCTACCCTATTCTAAATTAAAAAAGTTCAAAGCTCTTTTACCTTACCAGCCCTTAAAAGGACCTTTTGTGGGGCATGCCCCAAAGAATTCAGCTCTTTTGCCTGTAAAAAAAACATACAATACCCCCCCAACATTACAACCCACCACCCACATACCCCTAATCTAACCCAAACCCCCCTTAAATAAACCTAACACTAAGCCCCTGAAGATCTTCCTACCTTATCTTCACCTCGCCGGGTATCACCGATCGGTCCTGGTTCCAAAATCTTCATCCAACCCAAGCGGGGGCTAGACATCCATAATCCTGCGGCTGAAGAGGTCCAGAAGAGGCTCCAAAGTCTTCATCCTATCCGGGAAGAAGAGGCGATCCAGACCGGCAACCATCTTGATCCAAGCGGCATCTTCTATCTTGTTCCCATCAGCCAATAGAATGCGAGCTCAATCTGATTGGCTGATCGGATCAGCCAATCGGATTGAACTTGATTCTGATTGGCTGATTCCATCAGCCAATCAGAATTTTCCTACCTTAATTCCGATTGGCTGATAGAATCCTATCAGCCAATCGGAATTCGAGGGATGCCATCTTGGATGACGTCCCTTAAAGGAACCGTCATTCTTCAGTTGGACGTCGTCGGAAGAAAATTGATCCGCGCTGGAGGTCTTCACGATGGAGCCGTTCCTCATCGGATGAAGATAGAAGATGCCGCTTGGATCAAGATGGCTGCCGGTCTGGATCGCCTCTTCTTCCCGGATAGGATGAAGACTTTGGAGCCTCTTCTGGACCTCTTCAGCCGCAGGATTATGGATGTCTAGCCCCCGCTTGGGTTGGATGAAGATTTTGGAGCCAGGACCGATCGGTGATACCCGGCGAGGTGAAGATAAGGTAGGAAGATCTTCAGGGGCATAGTGTTAGGTTTATTTAAGGGGGGTTTGGGTTAGATTAGGGGTATGTGGGTGGTGGGTTGTAATGTTGGGGGGTATTGTATGTTTTTTTTTAAAGGCAAAAGAGCTGAATTCTTTGGGGCATGCCCCACAAAAGGTCCTTTTAAGGGCTGGTAAGGTAAAAGAGCTTGAACTTTTTTAATTTAGAATAGGATAGGGCATTTTTTATTTTGGGGGGCTTTGTTATTTTATTAGGGGGCTTAGAGTAGGTGTAATTAGTTTAAAATGGTTGTAATATTTTTCTGATGTTTGTAAATATTTTTTTATTTTTTGTAACTTAGTTCTTTTTTTTTTGTACTTTAGTTAGTTTATTTCATTGTATTTATTTGTAGATATTGTATTTAATTAATGTATTGATAGTGTAGTGTTAGGTTTAATTGTAGGTAATTGTAGGTATTATAAATATAATAATAAATATAAATCCTAAAATAGCTATAATATAATTATAATTTATATTGTAGCTATATTAGGGTTTATTTTACAGGTAAGTATTTAGCTTTAAATAGGAATAATTTATTAAATAAGAGTTCATTTATTTTGTTAGATTTAAATTATATTTAACTTAGGGGGGTGTTAGTGTTAGGGTTAGACTTAGCTTTAGGGGTTAATCCATTTATTACAGTAGCGGCGAGATTCGGTCGGCAGATTAGGGGTTACTAATTGAAGTTAGGTGTCGGTGATGTTAGGGAGGGCAGATTAGGGGTTAATACTATTTATTATAGGGTTATTGAGGCGGGAGTGAGGCGGATTAGGGGTTAATAACTTTATTATAGTAGCGGTGCGGTCCGCTCGGCAGATTAGGGGTTAATAAGTGTAGGCAGGTGGAGGCGACGTTGAGGGGGGCAGATTAGGGGTTAATAAATATAATATAGGGGTCGGCGGTGTTAGGAGCAGCAGATTAGGGGTACATAGCTATAATGTAGGTGGCGGTGGTGTACGGAGCGGCAGATTAGGGGTTAATAATAATATGCAGGGGTCAGCGATAGCGGGGGCAGCAGATTAGGGGTTAATAAATATAATATAGGGGTCGGCGGTGTTAGGGGCAGCAGATTAGGGGTACATAGGGATAACGTAGTTGGCGGCAGTGTACGGAGAGGAAGATTAGGGGTTAAAAAATTTAAATATAGTGGGAGCGATGTGGGGGGACCTCGGTTTAGGGGTACATAGGTAGTTTATGGGTGTTAGTGTACTTTAGAGCACAGTAGTTAAGAGCTTTATAAACCGGCGTTAGCCCAGAAAGCTCTTAACTACTGACTTTTTTCTGCGGCTGGAGTTTTGTCATTAGATTTCTAACGCTCACTTCAGCCACGACTCTAAATACCGGCGTTAGAAAGATCCCATTGAAAAGATAGGATACGCAATTGACGTAAGGGGATCTGCGGTATGGAAAAGTCGCGGCTGGAAAGTGAGCGTTAGACCCTTTCCTGACTGACTCCAAATACCGGCGGTAGCCCAAAACCAGCGTTAGGAGCCTCTAACGCTGGTTTTGACGGCTACCGCCCAACTCTAAATCTAGGCCTAAGATAGCTACAATATAACTATTAGTTATATTGTAGCTAGCTTAGGGTTTATTTTATAGGTAAGTATTTAGTTTTAAATAGGAATAATTTATTTCGATTTAGTTAAATTATATTTAAGTTAGTGGGTGTTAGGGTTAGTGTTAGACTTAGGTTTAGGGGTTAATACATTTAATATAGTGGCGGCGGTGTAGGGAGGGGCAGATTAGGGGTTAATAAATATAATGTAGGTGGCGGCGGTGTAAGGGGGGCAGATTAGGGGTTAATAAATATAATGTATGTGGTGGGGGTGTAGGAGGGGCAGATTAGGGGTTAAAAAATATAATGTAGGTGGCGGTGGGCTCTGGGAGCAGTGGTTTAGGGGGTTGATAAGTATAAAGTAGGTGGCGGCGGTGTAGGGGGGGCAGTTTAGGGGTGTTTAGACTCGGGGTACATGTTAGGGTGTTAGGTGTAGACATTACCATAGGAATCAATAGAATATCGGGAAGCAGCAAACATAAGCTCTCGCTGCTTTCCGGCTCCCATTGATTCCTATGGCCTCCGCCACCTCCAGGGCGGTGGATTGAAAAGCAGGTACGCTGGTCCGGAAAAGTGCCGAGCGTACCTGCGTTCGTAACATCTGGAGTGACGTAAGCATTGATCTGTGTCGGACTGAGTCTGGCGGATCGTATGTTATGTCACTAAATTCTACTTTTGCCGGTCTGTAGGGTTTGATAACTAAGGCGAATCAGCCTCGCCACAAATACGCTGCAGAATTCCAGCATATTTGCGGTTGACAGCTTGATAAATAGAGGCCAAAGCATGCAATTTTATTCAAATTTCTAATTTACTCCTATTATCAATTTTTTTGTTCTCTTGGCATCTTTATTTGAAAAGCCACCAATCAGCAAGCAATTCCTAGGGTGCTGAACTAAACATGTGCTGTCTCCTAAGCTTACATCCTTTCTTTTTCAAATCAAGATACCAAGAGAACAAAGAAAAATTGATCATAGGAGTAAATTAAAAAGTTGCTTAAAATTGCAAGCTCTATCTGAATCATGAAAGAAAACAATTTGGGTTTCATATCCCTTTAATATGACATAAAAGTACAAAATGAAATGCACTTCAAATTGTTTATACACAGTTACAGTCAGCTCCAGAGTAGTAGCTAAACATATCTGGTGAGCCAATGGCAAGAGGCAAATGTGTGAAGCCACCAATCACTAGCTAGTAGGTTATTTCTGCTCCTGAGCTTACCTAGGTAGGTTTTTCAACAAAAGATGCCAAAAGAACCAAGTCAATTTGATAATAGAGGTAAATGAAAAAGTCTGTGAAAATTGCATGCTCTTCCCTGAAAGGTTCATTTTCACTTTTATGTCCTTTAAAGGGTGTAAACTATAGCTTAGTGACTAACACATTGTGCATTTATATTAATAATAAAGATTGAATTATAATCATGTAGCAAAGATGGAATAATATGAAAAAAAAATAGCAGGTGCTTTCACATAGCGGCTACATTTCTGCAACATGATTGAGATCCTACTCATAGGCAGACATATTATTGAGAGAAAGAAGTTACAAGAAACAAGAAAGAAGTTATAAGAAGCAACCTTTATTGTCTACTATTTTTTTGTTTTCTCAGCCTCTTCTTGAAAGAAAAAGTACTGCACAATTAAGTCATTATTGTTTCCTCCCTAGGCCAGTTTTCTTTCTGGTCTCGAGGCCAACTGTAGATGTTCTAACAAGCAGTAAAGTTTTAACTTCCCACTTTATTGTGTTTAGGGAAAAACCACCTTTTTCCTGATGGGATTATTTCCAAGATTTTAACCAACTGCAGTTTGCCAGATTACATGCAGGGGAGGGGAGAAAAGCACTGAACTCATATGTTGTTTCTAAGCAGCAGTCTAAAGGATTTTACTGTTAATGCAGGTAAAATAGAACTGTAGCTGCTGCCTCTTTTTACTCCAAATGTAACCAATCTTGTAACTTTTCAGAATGTATTATCACATTTTTTGGGGCCGAATTATCAATGTGCGGACGGACTTGATCCGCTGTAGAAGATCATGTCCGCTGCACATCGATAAATGCCTACAGCATACGCTGTCGGCATTTATCATTGCACAAGCATTTCACTAGAAACGCTTGTACAAGAGAGAAACAGTTAGAGACCAGCGCAAATATGACCTGATACAGACACTTATATACAACTAGGATTCCCAATAAAACCTCCAAAAAATGAACAAAAAGTAGAAAAAAGAGATAAGTGTGCAAAAATTAATGCTGAAGTAAACAGGAAAAAAGGGGGTATCAGCAATTAAAATACCTAACTTAAAAGATTATATATCTAAAAATTAAAACTAAAATATCTCTAATTTCGATTAGAAGGCTAATATGTTTTCACACTTTAGGGGTATTGTTTTCACTCCAAAACAGTATATGATTATGTGATTATAACCATGAAAATAACACACACATAGATAAAAATATTTTAAAATCACAATTTATAATTTTCATAAGCACAAATCAGAAAACAGATATTCCTAATAAAATAATTCATATATATCTCTCTCTAATATTTATTATTTCTCAAAGACACAAATTAAAAAACAAATAATCCTAACAAAAAATTCATATAAATCTCTAATATTTATTTTGTAGAATCAAATCTACTAAGGACCGGTCCTAATTCCTAAACCTATTACACAAAAGAATCAAACAAATAAAAATACAAATACAAAAAACTAGTTTAAAAGTTGATACAAACGATCAAACCAATGTACTAAAATAAAATGTTGCTATTTCATAAAGATGGAAACTCTGTAGACAGGCTCCCAAAATGATATCCAAAATTGAGTATCCTTCGCAGGCTATCCGTAAAACAAAGTATGCAATGGCGGTCTTCTGATTTCTTCCAATTTGTTTGGAGTGGCGTCTAGATGGAAGACAGAAATGTCCGCTTGAGATAGGCGTTTAGAATAATTCAACAAACAATTATCGGTACTTACACATTAGTACCGGAAGATCAGCGCTGCGCCCGACTCTCCTCAGCAAAGGGGTCCCGTTGTAGGCTGATTCTTACACAGGCTCCTCTCACAGCCTCGGTCGACAGCCGACTAAGCGGAATAGCCCAGGGGAATGGTCAGAAAGGCACCAAAAAGAAAACACCTTCTATTTTACAAACAGTGCTTGTGCCTCTGATCAGGTCTTTTTAATACCATTTCCCTGGCCACCCTAGCCCTCCTAGCTCATGTGTTCATGCAACTTGGGTTGTTCCACTTGCCTCCCGGCTTCCTGCAGCGGTTCTGGTGCATGTGGGCGTCTCCTACCAGTGATCAGTGCACAGCGCCACATTTAGCCTTGCTGTGGCGCTGTGCACCGATTATTGGCAATATATTGACCCCCAGCAGGCACCGGGACCACTGCAGGAAGCCAGTTAGCAAGCGGAAAGACCCAAGTTGCATTTACATCCCAGGCCTGCACCTGCCCCAGCGCAGCAGGCTCCATAGGAGTGCACATGGACAGATCATCACCTCGCGGGGAGTCCGCCTCCTCATTGAAGGAACCAAGCGGACGGGAAAGGACCCGGATCTTGCCCCCTTCTCTACCCTACCTGGTGGGGGATTCTCACTGGAGCCGCTGATTTAGCTCCACCTGTCACTGGGAACTTTGGCACCCTAGAGGGAACATGTCAGAATATATCTGACATTGGAGCGCAAGTGGTAAAACCCTTTGTCAGATATATTCCGACATAGGACTGGAAAGGGTTAAGTATAAGTTTTGTCATCAAAATTTAAACAGCAATGTCTAGTTGTCATTTATTTTGTTTGTTTATTTTACGCTTATGTAATCTATTAATTGGTCAAGAATTAGGGGCCTATTTATTAAAGCATCAACTGAAAATACGCTTAAAATCCGCGTCGTATTTGTCACGAGATTGATCCGCCATAGTTATCAAAGCAACAAGATTGGCAAATGTTGAAATTTGTGATGAAACATACGATCCCGTGATCTCAATCCGACTCAGATGGATGCTTGCGTCATTGCAGATGTTTCTGTTTCAGATTCAACTCTATTTGACCCTTTTCCCAATTTATCAAACATTTAACAGGTACGCTCCCGTGTATTCCGACACAGCGTACCTAGTTTTCAATCCACCACCCTTGAGGTTGCAGATGCCATAGAACTCAATGGGAGTCTGAAAACACAGAAAGCTTATGTTCGATGCTGCAAGAGAATGAAGTATATTACATAATAAAAGTAAATTAGAAACTATTAAAATTGTATACCCTTTATAAATCAAACAATATTATTGCTTCACATTTGGTGCACTAGTAGATATAGGGATAAAAATGAAAAATACATTACTACTTATAGATGATGCTACAAATCTGTCTCTCATTACAAAGCGAGGGGATAATATTTTTATAAATTTGTTGATAAGTTTTGCCCCAAACTTGTCGCATTAATAGATATAGAGATAAAAATGAAATAAATATACAACATAATATAGCTAACTTCCTTTTTATATTTTGTGAAACATCTATGTGCACCATGTTTAAGCCATGTAATACAAGTCCCACTCTCCACTTTGCACCAATTTTGATGCAACACTTTTCGCACCAATTATGACGCAAACTCCTAAACAACCCACACACTAGTGAATTTCTCAACCACTTTTGATTGCAATATGCATAATCACATGATTTATGACATCAGCCAATCTGATTCAAATATACATTTTAAACTATCACTAAAAAATCAAATTACTCAATACTTGTGTCATTGATGACTCATCAGAAATTGTAAGTGCCATTTGTTACATTGTGTATTATACTTTGAAAGTATGTATATGTGAAATTAGAATTAAAGATAAACATTGATGCTGACATTAGAACACACAGTGTAATATTTTAGACAATGATTTTAAAATTCGAATTGATGTTTGATTCAATATAATCATATGCTGACAGATCAAAGGGATAGCCCACCTAACATTAAACTGTCATGATTCAGATACAGCAGAAATTAAAATAACCTCTTTACTGTCATGCTATTTTCAGTGTATTTCTTCCTTCTCTTGAATTTCTTTTTCAGTAAGAAATGTCATCTTATATGCCAAACCTTTTTCAGTAAGAAATGTCATCTTATATGCCAGCCCATGTTATAACATCAATAGAAAAACAAAAAAGGCGAGGCTGGGCAAGCAGAACATTTTTTACAACTTAACGTTTATTGCCAAAAAGGAAAGTTGATAAAATGCAATGGTAGCATGCAGTATGGGTCAGAATGAGCCTGAGCAGCAGCAATCTTACATGTTTCGGCTCCTGCCTTACTCATAGACTGTGCTACTCAAAGCTCACAGGCCCCTTAAATTACAAAATCACTCTGACATCATATGCAGCAATCAATAAGTTAACCCCTACCTCACCATGAAAGAAAGAAAGTGTAGGAATTGAAATTGCATCAATGACAAGACATATATTGTAGACAAATTATTATAGCCTATTGAAAATTTAGTAATACTATGTAACAGTATAAATAACTATTCATAATAAATAATATTAAGTTCCCCACAGTTTGGATGCAAAGTAAATAATACTGATCCTAGGTTGTTACTACAACTCTAATATATCAAAATAGACATGTGTGGGTAAACAAATGAGGCTAAAAATAAACAGTCTATTAAGTTCACACTTACTTAAGCAAATACTGACTATCTTGGGAGAAACAAAACATAGGCTATATTTATAGCCCTAATGTAATCAAAATCTACTACCTTAAATAGCAATACCCCTAAAGTCAAAATAAACTATATTGTATGCTTATGTAAAGCCCAAATATATGTTTGTCAAGTATAAGAGCCATTTCAAAATACTAAACAAATATTCAACGGATGTCTCAGCGCCAACAATTAATTAAATCATTTTGAATGTTAAGTCCCTGTGGCATACGGGTCTTGAGTTTGAAGATCCAAAATGCTTCGCGTGTGCGAAGCATCATGTCCTTGTCACCCCCTCTTTTTGGGGTTCTTACCCACTCAATAACCTGCCATTTAAGTGAATCGACATTACCATTATGACAAAATTTGTAATGCCTAGCTACTTGTGAGTCTGGTTCCTCTGATTTTACATCATTAATGTGTTCTTTAATCCTTTCTCTCACTTCCCTGGTCGTTAGACCCACATATTGTTTCTCACAAGGTTGGCATGTCACCAAATACACAACATAGGTGCTTCGACAGTTTGTACATGCATCCATCAGGAACACTTTCTGTGTATTACCAGACTGAAAAGTTTTTCCAGATAATGTAAATGAACATGCCTTACATCTGGTAGCACCACATTTATAATGCCATATGGATAGGCAATCTATGCTATACACTGGTAAGAGTAGAAAGAAAAAACAAGGAATACAAAAACATCCTGTTTTTGTGACGAATTATAGCAATCAATTTGAACAGATTGCAAGAATTATAAATGATTGTTTGCCGATTTTAAAAGGTGATGAGGATCTCTATGAGATAGTCAAGACAGGATGTAAATGTGTATCTAGGAAGAATGTGACCATAGGCAACATGCTGGCCCCGAGTGAGGTTAAAACATCTATTGATAGAAGTCAGAGTTGGCTTGAATGCAAAGGGCATTATAAATGTGGTGCTACCAGATGTAAGGCATGTTCATTTACATTATCTGGAAAAACTTTTCAGTCTGTTAATACACAGAAAGTGTTCCTGATGGATGCATGTACAAACTGTCGAAGCACCTATGTTGTGTATTTGGTGACATGCCAACCTTGTGAGAAACAATATGTGGGTCTAACGACCAGGGAAGTGAGAGAAAGTATTAAAGAACACATTAATGATGTAAAATCAGAGGAACCAGACTCACAAGTAGCTAGGCATTACAAATTTTGTCATAATGATAATGTCGATTCACTTAAATGGCAGGTTATTGAGTGGGTAAGAACCCCAAAAAGAGGGGGTGACAAGGACATGATGCTTCGCACACGCGAAGCATTTTGGATCTTCAAACTCAAGACCCGTATGCCACAGGGACTTAACATTCAAAATGATTTAATTAATTGTTGGCGCTGAGATATCCGTTGAATATTTGTTTAGTATTTTGAAATGGCTCTTATACTTGACAAACATATATTTGGGCTTTACATAAGCATACAATATAGTTTATTTTGACTTTAGGGGTATTGCTATTTAAGGTAGTAGATTTTGATTACATTAGGGCTATAACTATAGCCTATGTTTTGTTTCTCCCAAGATAGTCAGTATTTGCTTAAGTAAGTGTGAACTTAATAGACTGTTTATTTTTAGCCTCATTTGTTTACCCACACATGTCTATTTTGATATATTAGAGTTGTAGTAACAACCTAGGATCAGTATTATTTACTTTGCATCCAAACTGTGGGGAACTTAATATTATTTATTATGAATAGTTATTTATACTGTTACATAGTATTACTAAATGTTCAATAGGCTATAATAATTTGTCTACAATATATGTCTTGTCATTGATGCAATTTCAATTCCTACACTTTCTTTCTTTCATGGTGAGGTAGGGGTTAACTTATTGATTGCTGCATATGATGTCAGAGTGATTTTGTAATTTAAGGGGCCTGTGAGCTTTGAGTAGCACAGTCTATGAGTAAGGCAGGAGCCGAAACATGTAAGATTGCTGCTGCTCAGGCTCATTCTGACCCATACTGCATGCTACCATTGCATTTTATCAACTTTCCTTTTTGGCAATAAACGTTAAGTTTTAAAAAATGTTCTGCTTGCCCAGCCTTGCCTTTTTTGTTTTTCTATTGATGTCAAATTGCAGACTAGCGGGTCTGCTGGCGGTTTGCGGGCTACGCTATAGCGATGCACTACTTTGACACAGCCACAGTGCCTTACTGTGACGTATCCGAATGAGGATCCATGTGGGAGGAGACAGACCGTAACCGGAAATCTGCTTGAAACTCCATACGCCGGAGAGCACCGGGACTGGAGTGCGGGCTAAACGAGCTGAAGAGCCATTTTCGAAGATTAAGGTACTGTCCACATGTGTAACTTGTGAACTAAGAACAACAACTAGTTACGATCTGCTGTTTGAGCGCTGCTAGGGTTTTTTTTCTCTGTTTGGCCATGTTATAACACCTGTGAAGGGGTGGTTTTTAAAACTAGATTGCAATCAGGAGGGGTTACACAGGTACAGAGAGAAAACTGGCCCAGCTCTTAAAATATCCATTGATTGCAAATAAATACAGATGATACCCTGATTACATGTCATATTCGCGATTTTTCCTGCTCATAATAATAATAAATGTACACTATATACATATAGTGGTATAAATAAACACAGAGATATGAAAGACAATATTGTTTAGAACAAAAAAAAGGAATTTAGGGACATGTAAATATGTTTGCAAAAGATTTCTGACATAACACACACACACACACACACACACATATATATATATATATATATATATATATATATATATATATATATATATATATATATATATATATATATATATACACACATATACACAAAAACAGTGGGGCAAAAAAGTATTTAGTCAGCCACCAATTATGCAAGTTCTCTCACTTAAGAAGATGAGAGAGGCCTGTAATTTTCATCATAGGTATACCTCAACTATGAGAGACAAAATGTGGAAACAAATCCAGACAATCACATTGTCTGATTTGGAAAGAATTTATTTGCATATTATGGTGGGAAATATGTATTTGGTCACCTACAAACAAGCAAGATTTCTGGCTCTCACAGACCTGTATCTTCTTTTTTAAGAGGCTCCTCTGTCCTCCACTCATTACCTGTATTAATGGCACCTCCTTGAACTTGTTATCAGTATAAAAGACACCTGTCCACACCAGAAACAAAATTGTAGACCTGCACTAGGCTGGGAAGACTGAATCTGCAATAGGCAAGCAGCTTGGTGTGAAGAAATCAACTGTGGGAGCAATAATTAGAAAATGGAAGACATAGAAGACCACTGATAATCTCCCTTGATCTAGGGCTCCACGCGACATATCACCCCGTGGGGTCAAAATGATCACAAGAACGGTGAGCAAACATCCCAGAACCACACGGGGGGACCTAGTGAATGACTTGCAGAGAGCTGGGACCAATGTAACAAAGGCTACCATCAGTAACACACTACGCCGCCAGAGACTTAGATACTGCAGTGCCAGTCGTGTCCCCCTGCTTAAGCCAGTACATGTCCGGGCCCGTCTGAAGTATGCTAGAGAGCATTTGGATGATCCAGAAGTGGATTGGGAGAATGTCATATGGTCAGATGAAACCAAAGTAGAACTGTTTGTTAAAAACACTACTTGTCATGTTTGGAGGAGAGAGAATGCTGAGTTGAAACCAAAGAACACCATAGCTACTGTGAAGCATGGGGGTGGCAACATCATGCTTTGGGGCTGTTTCTCTGCAAAGGGAACAGGACGACTGATCCGTGTACATGAAAGAATGAATGGGGCCATATATCGTGAGATTTTGAGTGCAAACCTCCTTCCATCAGCAAGGGCATTGAAGATGAAACGTGGCTGGGTCTTTCAGCATGACAATGATCCCAAACACACTGCCCGGGCAATGAAGGAGTGGCTTCGTAAGAAGCATTTCAAGGTCCTGGAGTGGCGTAGCCAGTCTCCAGATCTAAAACCCATAGAAAAACTTTGGAGGGAGTTGAAAGTCTGTGTTGCCCAGCAACAGCCCAAAACATCACTGCTCTAGAGGAGATCTGCATGCAGGAATGAGCCAACATACAGCAACAGTGTGTGACAACCTTGTGAAGATTTACAGAAAACGTTTGACCGTTTTGTCATTGCCAACAAAGGATATATAACAAAGTATTGAGATGATCTTTTGATATTGACCAAATACTTATTTTCCACCATAATTTGCAAATAAATTCTTTCCAAATCAGACAATGTGATTGTCTGGATTTGTTTCCACATTTTGTCTCTCATACTTGAGGTATACCTATGATGAAAATTACAGGCCTCTCTCATCTTCTTAAGTGGGAGAACTTGCACAATTGGTGACTGACTAAATACTTTTTTGCCCCACTGTATGTGTAAAGATTTATGTACAAATTCTAGCATTAATAATCCTTTATTAAAAAAAAGCATATCATGACTTCTATACACATTCATTTTTTTAAAAGTATCATATAACAGATTTATTTCTTGGACATTAACAGATGAAAAATAAAAGATTAGCTTTAGAGAAATGTGCTTGTTCATGGACAGTAATGAAATGGTATAAATAAAGTTGGGAAAAACTCGAATAACCACGACATCAATGACTGTTAGTTAACAACAGTCCGATGCTCATCGCACCGTACTTGACGCGCATGTTTTTGACGTTTTTTTTTTTTAAATAAGGGTATCATATTCAGATCTGCATCATTGATGTCTGGCAAGTGTATTGACGCCGGCGAATGCACTGAGATTGATGCTTTGATAAATATGCCCCATAGGGGCCTATCTATGAAGCTCCGGATGGAGCTTGAGGCCCCGTGTTCCTGGTGAGCCTGCAGGCTCACAAGAATATGAAGCAGCGGTCTAAAGACCGCTGCTCCATAAGCTGTTCGTCTGCTATGAGCAGGCAGACAGACATCGCAGCAATTCAACCCAATCGAGTATGATCGGGTTGATTGACACCTCCCTGCTGGTGGCCAATTGGCCACGAGTCTGCAGGGGGCGGCGTTGCACCAGCAGCTCTTGTGAGCTGCTGGTGCAATGCTGAATACGGAGAGCGCATTGCGCATTCAGCGATGTCTGTCGGACCTGATCCGCACTGTCGGATCAGGTCCGACAGACATTTGTTAAATATGCCTCATAGGCTGTATGTTGTTATCCAGTATCTAAACAATTCAGTTATTTTTCAAGTTACTATTAATTAATGGACAGATAATGATACAAAACCGTGTGTAAACTGTCTACATTTAATAATAAAAATAATTCACATAATGCAGATTCATAGAACAGTGTGCTTAAATTAGATATATCTGCAGTGTACATAATATAAAAGCATACATGTGTGCACATTATATGCAAATGTGTTGTGTGCATGCATGTGCATGAGTGTAAAAAAGTAGGGTGGTGTGAAAGCTCTTTGGTGACTATAGCCAATAATCAGATTATTCTCTCTAAATGCGATGTAAGACAAATGATAGATAAAATATATACAGGATAAGCGCTACTAAAGGAGATAACTGTCCTAACTTATTTTTAAATAAATATCACATTGATAATCAATACATATGAATATATAATGAGTAATCCATATTTATTTATAATGAATGTTTATTGCAGAGCTAAATAACTGCGATGTTGCTCATAACAAAGCTATGTAAAATACTATGTTTAAGCTTAAAACAGAGTTAAAATTAAAAAGATGCCGGCATCAAACATATAAAACACATTAAAAAATGATTCATTTTAAAGAAATGAACCATTAGCTCACAGACAAAGGTAGCATTAAGCAGATGAATGTCCAAATTGTATTTGGAAAGCTTCACTATGAGACCAATCAGTTAACGGCCTTTAAACGTTGGTTTAAGATAATTTTTGGATAGTGATGGAAATAGTCTTAATAGTCAGAAACAATGACTCTTTAGAAAATGTCTCTTTGCTGTGCACAGCTAATAGGTACCTTTATCTCTCGGAGGACCCGGATTAGTGATCTTGATGTATCGATCCTTTTTTTTAAACATCCCGGTCATATCACTCATGATCCTCCAATCACAAAGGCTTATTCTCGAGTGGTTGTATGATTATACTTTGAGACAATGGGACTGAATTATCAAGCTCCAAATGGAGCTTGATGCCCCTGTTTCAGCGCAAACCTTCAGGCTCACTGTAAACAGCAGTTATGAAGCAGCGGGTTGATTGACACCCCCTGCTAGCGGCATTGCACAAGCAGTTCACAAGAACTGCTTGTGTAATAATAAATGCCGACAGCGTAGGCTGTCAGCATTTTTCTATGTGCGGCGGACATGATACTCTACATCGTATCATGTCCGCTTACACTTTAATAAATTGGCCCCAATGTTGCAAATATCATTGAATTGATCCTATGTAGTGTCGATAAATTGAGCGGCCCAACAGGCTAGCTTAATTGATTTCAAGCTCCTGTCCTACTCACTGAGAAATCTAAAGATTGCTGCTCCATAACCTGTCTGCCTGCTCTGAGGCGGCGGACAGAAATCAACCCGATCGAATATGAAAGGGTTGATTGACACCCCCTGCTAGTGGCAGATTGACTGCAAATCTGCAGGGGGCGGCATTGCACCAGCAGTTCACAAGAACTGTTGGTGCAATGATAAATGCAGACAGCAGATGCTGTCTACATTTATGGATGTGCAGCGGACATGATCCGCTATATCAGATCATGTCCGCTCACACAATCATAAATATGCCAAATACCAAATAGTGTCCAAATGCCTTAAATAGGTGTTTGTTAAGCTGAACCATTTTTAACATAAAAAACAAATTACACATAACATAATTGCAAAAATAAAAGTGCTTGTTTGATAAACTATATCACACAATTAAGGCATAACGGAAGCAAGTTCCTGATGTTATTATGATATATTATATCATAAAGTGCTTAGTGCAAATGAGGTGAATTAAATTAAATAGATAACTAATGTTGAATTTATGTATGTGTTTGTGTAGTGTGTGTTATGTGTGTATGTGTGTGCAAGTTGTGTGTGTATTTTGTATGCGTGTAGTGTGCATGCATGTGCATGTTGTTTGTGTGTGTTATGTGCGTAGTGTGCATGCATGTGCATGTTGTTTGTGTGTGCGTTATATGTGCTGTGTTCATGTGTGTGTGTATTGTGTGTATGTGTTGTGCTAGTGTGTATGTGTTGTGTGTGTTATGTGTGTATGTGCGTGCAAGTTGTGTGTGTATTTTGTATGTGTGCAGTGTACATGCATGTGCATGTTGTTTGTGTGTGTGTTATGTGTGCTGTGTTCATGTGTGTGTGTATTGTGTATGTGTTGTGCTAGTGTGTATGTGTTGTGTATGTTAATTATGTGTGTGTAAAATTAATAATAAAAAAGTTTCCAGTTAATTTTATAGTAAAATTTGTGCTTTTTTGTATTGTATTGAAACTAAACAGGCTCAGGAGCTTTCAATTGTTTTGATCGCTATGTGGAGTGGTAGCTGAAACAATGGGGGGTAGTTATCAAGCCGTCAACCTCAAATACGCTGGAATTCCGCAGCGTATTTGTGGAGAGGCTGATTGGCCTTAGTTATCAAAGGCTCGAGACCGGCAAAAGTAGAATTTTGTGACTTAAACTTCGATCCGCCGGACTCAGTCTGACACAGATCAATTCTTACGTCACTCCAGATGTTCACAAGTGCGGCACAATCTCACTACTTTTGCTAGTTATCAAATGACTAGCAGGTACGCTCGGCACTTTTACGGCCCAGCGTACCTGGTTTTCAAACCGCCACCCCTGGAGGCGGCGGATCCCATAGGAATCAATGGGAGTCTGACCATAGCGAAAGTACAAGTTCGCTGCTGACAGACATCCCATTGATTTCTATGGGAGCTGTCTGCACCTAACACCCTAACATGTACCCCAAGTATAAACACCCCTAATCTGTCCCCCCTACACCGCCGCAACTAAATAAAGTTATTACCCCCTAAACCGCCAGGGAGTTGCGGCAGGGTCTAGGAGCGGCGGTTTAGGGGTTAGTAACTTTATTTAGATGCGGGAGGCTCTGGGGGCGCCGGTATAGGGTTAGAACAGTGTAGTTTAGTGTGAGTGCTTAGTGACAGGCTAGCAATAAAGCTGGGAAAAAGGCGAAGAGCAGCGAGATCGGATGAGTGATAACTCTCACAGTCCGCTGCTCATCGCCCCGCGGCTTTTTGACAGCTTTATTTGATAACATAGGCGAACGTATTCAAGGTCCGCGGCGGCGAAGTTAGGCCAGCTTAGGCGGGCGTATTGGGCCGGCGAAGGCAGAAAAGTAGACGGCTTGATAACTACCCCCCAATGTATACTATTGTTGCAAAAACTGCTGTCAAATAGTGTTTTAGCCATGCTCCTTTGTCTACCTTTTTAAAGCTCCTGAGACTACCGATGTCTTCTTATGTAAAGGAGATATATTTCAACAAACAATACCAAAATAACAAAGTTAATATTATCTTCTATCTATCTATCTATCTCTACCTATCTATCTATCTATCTATCTATCTATCTATCTATCTATCTATCTATCTATCTATCTATCTGTCTGTCTGTCTGTCTGTCTGTCTGTCTGTCTGTCTGTCTGTCTGTCTGTCTGTCTGTCTGTCTGTCTGTCTATCTATATCTATATTTATCTATATGTTAGTTATTTAGGAGTTGGCACTTATTGGTTAAACTGCATGTCTGTCAAAAGCACTGAGATAAGGGGGCAGTCTGCAGAGGCTTAGATACAAGGTAATCACAGAGGTAAAACATATATTAATATAACTTTTTTGGTTTGCAAAACTGGGGAATGGGTAATAATTGTAAATAAAGATGCTCATGTACTGAACTATATACTGTATACACACAACCACACACTATATTTATATATAATTTGCCACCAGAGCAAATGAACAAATTAACTAACTGTGAATAAATTAATATTTTGCATTCCAATGTTCTTCACATAGGGGAATATGTTCTATGTAGTTTTCATATACCTACAGTATATATTATAATCATATATAGATATATAGGTATAGATATATATTTTATAAAAAAAATCATCAAATATATATAGAATTATGTATTTAACAATAAATAGAATATACTCTGCTTTATTAAGAACATTGGAATGTGAAATATTAATTTATTCCCAGTTAAACACGATCAGGTTTGCACGCGCTTAGGGTGTTAGTTTTTTCCCCCATTTTTCACGCTTCATTGAAGTCTATGAGGAAATACGTTAACAAGATTGCTATATTCCAAGATTTTTATGTGCGGCAGGTAAGCGCTCGTGCAAAACCTTTTTACTTTTAACTTGTAATACACGCGCAAAAATCTTACTTCAAGTATCGTTAACACGCAAGTAGGAACGCTAATTTGCCCTCCACTCATAAGCTGGCCCTTAGTAGGTTAGTGCACTTTAAAAATTTAATTCTTCAGCCAATACACATCAGATAACGCTGTTTTCAGCGTATTAGGCAAGCGCCTCATTTTCATCTCCAGGTATTTTTCTATTAGCGTAATAAGTGTTTTGCATATTTAGTTTGCGAGAAAAAAACAACAGATCTGCAGATGGAAGGTGTTTAAATAATACGCCAGACATGACAGACACAATTTTAGCTACATCCATGGAATGCCCCTGGTCAGTTCACTTGCAGAGGCGGAGAAAATAATTTTACCATAAGGAGAATAAAATGCTTTGAATCTTGTATTTTAATTACAGTCATACCTCTGAAATATTGCGTATTTGGTTCCCGACCATCACAATAAATCGAATATTGCGTAAGTAACAATTGTTTTTTGGTTTCCCAGTGCATGTAAAAGTTATGTTTACACTACATTGTAAACTATTAAGTGTGCAATAGCATTATGTCTAAAAAAACAAAAACAACAATGTACATACCTTAATTAAAAATACTTTATTGCTAACAAATGCTAACCATTATTGAGCCTTCAGAGAGTCTTAACCTTTTCGCTGGTGGTGGATATCAAACACATGCAAACACAACACAGGTTTATTAAAAAAAAATAATCTTTGTTAAATATATACAGTTGTGCTCATAAGTTTACATACCCTGGCAGAATTTTTTGATTTCTTGGCCATTTTTCAGAGAATATGAATGATAACACAAAAACATTTCTTTCACTCATGGTTAGTGTTTGGCTGAAGCCATTTATTATTAATCAACTGTGTTTACTCTTTTTAAATCATAATGACAACAGAAACTACCTAAATGACCCTGATCAAAAGTTTGCATACCCCAGTTCTTAAAGGGACAGTCAACACCAGAATTTTTGTTGTTTAAAAAGAAAGATAATCCCTTTATTACTCATTCCCCAGTTTTGCATAACCAACACTGTGATAGAAATACACTTTTTACCTCTGTGATTACCTTGTATCTAAGCCTCTGCAAACTGCCCCCTTATTTCAGTTCTTTTGACAGACATCCATTTTAGCCAATCAGTGCTCACTCCTGGGTAACTTCACGTGCATGAGCTCAATGTTATCTATATGAAACTCATGAACTAATGCCTTCTAGTGATCAAAATGCATTCAGATTAGAGGCAGTCTTCAAGGTCTAAGAAATTAGCATATGAACCTCCTAGTTTTAGCTTTCAACTAAGAATACCAAGAGAACAAAGCTTAAAATTGGTGATAAAAGTAAATTGGAAAGTTGTTTAAAATTACATTCTCTATTTAAATCATGAAAGTTTTTTTGGACTTGACTGTCCCTTTAATACCGTGTATTGCCCCCTTTAACATCAATGACAGCTTGAAGTCTTTTGTGGTATTTGTGGATGAGCCTCTTTATTTTCTAAGATGGTAAAGCTACCCATTCTTCCTGGCAAAAAGCCTCCAGTTCCTGTAAATTCTTGGACTGTCTTGCATGAACTGCACGTTTGATATCTCCCCAGAGTGGCTCAATGATATTGAGGTCAGGAGACTGAGATGGCCACTCCATAACCTTATCTTTATTCTGCTGTAGCCAATGACAGGTCGTCTTGCACTTGTGTTTACAATCATTGTCATGTTGGAATGTCCAAGTACGTCCCATGAGCAGCTTCCGGGCTGATGAAAGTAAATTTTCCTCCAGTATTTTTTGATAACATACTGCATTCATCTTGCCATCAATTCTGACCAAATTTCCTGTGCCTTTGTAGCTCACACATCCCCAAAACATCAGCGATCCACCTCAGTGTTTCACAGTAGAAATGGTGTACTTTTCATTATAGGCCTCGTTGACTCCTCTCCAAATGTAGCGTTTATGGTTGTGGTCAAAAAGCTCAATTTTGGTCTCATCACTCCAAATGACTTTGGGGCCTATCTATCAATCTCCGAATGGAGCTTGATGCCCGTGTTTCTGGAGAGCCTGCAGGCTCGCCAGAAACAGCAGTTATGAAGCAGCGGTCACAAAGACCGCTGCTCCATAACCCTGTCCGCCTGCTCTGAGCAGGCGGACAGAGATCGCTGGAATTCAACCCGATCGAGTATGATTGGGTTGATTGACACCCCCCTGCTGGCGGCCCATTGGCCGCGAGTCTGCAGGGGGGGGGCGTTGCACCAACAGCTCTTTTGAGCTGCTGGTGCAATGCTGAATACGGAGAGCGTATTGCTCTCCGTATTCAGCGAGGTCTGGCGGACCTGATCCGCACTGTCGGATCAGGTCCACCAGACTTTCTTAAATAGAGGCCTTTTTGCCAGAAGGTTTGAGGCTTGTCTCTGTGCTGTTTGGCGTATTGTAAGCGGGATACTTTGTGGCATTTGCATAGAAAGGGCTTTCTTCTTGCGACTCGACCATGCAGCCCATCTTTCTTTAAGTCCCTCCTTATTGTACATCTTGAAACAGCCACACCACATGTTTTCAGAGAGTCCTGTATTTCACCTGAAGTTATTTGTGGCTTTTTCTTTGCATCCCCAACAATTTTCCTGATAGTTGTGGCTGAAATTTTAGTTGGTCTACCTGACCGTGGTTTGGTTTCATTAGAACCCCTCATTTTCCACTTCGTGATTAGAGTTTGAACACTGCTGATTGGCATTCTCAATTCATTGGATATCTTTTTATTTCCCTTTCCTGTTCCCTTTGACAATTCTTCTGCTTTTCCCATGACTCAGAATCCAGAAATGTCAGTGCACCATTGGATGAAAGATGCAAGGGTCTGTCAGGAGTCCAGAAACACATTGACCTTTTATATACACACACACCAATTACAAGCAAACAGACCACAGGTGAGGATGGTTACCTTTAATAGCCATTTAAACCCCTTTGTGTCAACTTGTGTGCATTTTATCAGGCCAAAATCACCAGGGTATGTAAACTTTTGATCAGGGTCATTTTGGTAGTTTCTGTTGTCATTATGATTTAAAAAGAGTAAACACAGTTGATTGATAATAAATGGCTTCAGCCAAACACTAACCATGAGTGAAAGAAAGGTTTTTGTGTTATCATTCACATTCTCTGAAAAATGGCCAAGAAATCATAAATTCTGCAAGGGTATGTAAACTTATGAGCACAACTGTATGTGGCACAATTATTGGCACCCTTTTAGTCAATACTTTGTGCTACCTCCCTTTGCCAAGATAACATCTCTGAGTCCTGGGATGGTCATGACAGGACCTTGATTTTGTGGTCAGTAAACCATATTTGTGTTAATTTTGATGTATGTTTTGGATCATTGTCCTGCTGGAAGTTCCAACCATGACCCATTTTAAGCTTTCTAGCAGAGGCAGTCAGGTCTTCATTTAATATCTATTGATATTTGAGAGAGTCTATGATGCCATCCATCCTAACAAAATGTCCAGGTCCTCTGGCAGAAAATCAACCCCTAAACATTAAAGAGCCACCACCACGGGGGCGGAGCCAACTAGGATACAGCATAGTCGCACACTTCAGCTGCTCCGGCAATAACATCCATAAAAAGTTATTTTAAGGACTGTTCCAGTTTAAATATTTGGTCTTCCATCAAGACTGACTAGCACAAGCGGCATGTATACCTAATCCTAAAGAGATCTTTCCTTCACTGACAGAATCCCACGATTCTAGTGCATATATTGCTGTCAAACAGCTCTGGGGTCGGCCATCTTGGGCCCTGCATAATACCATTATCCTCAAGCCCGGCGACCTCCACTATCTCTAACCATGAAGACTGCCGAGCAAATTATGGGAGACATACACACCTTAATAGATGGGTGCTGTGGTGTGTTTGAACGTCTACACAGCTTGGCACCCCAGAGGGTGGATGTCACGTTTGCGGTCCATGCTGCTCACACACCCGATAGCATGGTTACTCCCGGAGGGTATAACGCTTTGGGGCCCCGGCGTCCCTCATTTTTCTGTTACAAGAGTTTGGGTGTGAAGCATGGGTCCGCGGCGGCTCACCTGATCTGGGGCGATGCTGAGGACAAGATACTTACGGCTGGAAATCCAACACCCTCGGAGGCTGTACCTTCAGTTGGCGTGATCATACATACAGCACTTGGACCAGCTATACTACGCAGACAGGCGGACTCTAGCCCACAGGTGCCCAACACAGATCCCACTGCACTACTAGTGAACACACATGCTCTCCTCTATGCCTTAGCGACTACCTTACCAGTTCCACTGCGGACTCATATACCACTCTGTGCAATCTCTTCCTGTCTGAGAGGCTGGGATCCTGGTGGCGACCCGGGCTATCTAAGGTCTGACATCTAACCTTTTCTAAGGAATTTCTCCTACTGGTTTAATGGACCTGCACTTAGCTACGGAATTAAGCCAGTGCTATTTGGGTAACGTGGAAGCAAGTTCAGTTTCACAGACATACCGCTGCAATGGATATCGTGTTTCAAGTTGTCCTCCGCAGTGTATTGCTTCTTCCCTTACTTATAGCTGCCTAGTTTAACCCCACTGTTCCTAATGAATACACCCCATGAAAGTGGAATTATCTATCTAAATGACTGTTATTTCAAGCTACAGTATTTTGCATGAAGGCTGTTAATACATTTAATGATCTTGTCACACATCTTGCCTGATATACCCTATAATGTATGACAATAGCATATGCATTGAAAGTAGTAGGAACCCTACATGAAACTTTTACCTGCCTGTTTTATAATTTTTAGCCATTCTATTGCAATACACGCTATATGCTATTTGTACTGTTGGCACTTCCCTAGTAGACTGTATTTTGATAGCCTTGGTGTCTCTAACCTTCATTTACGCCATATATTGGTGCCACTATAGATATGTGGGCTTAAAAGGACATCATTGCTATTTGTTGAAAATCTCCCTGGTTTATAATTGTTCTGTTTTGTTTATTTGTTCCTGAACATAGTACTAACTTATCTCCTATGCCTATATCTAATTTTGTTCATTGCTCGCACCCTGACATATTGACCTCTTCACTGAAACGCGATCTCTTTGCACTGTCACCCTGAAATCGCAAGGCATTCTAATAGTATAATGATACATACACACAGTTGCTGGTAAGATTATTAGTAGTTCAAAACCTAACACGTAAGCCTACTCCTTGATATAATTCTGAGATTGGGACACACTATAATAGTAGCAGCACCCTTTAGCCACACTTTTTTTTTTTTATGGAGTGTACACTAATAGTTGTCCTACTGAATACGTATAACAATAACATGTTTTTTGCTGTGTAACCTATATGCCTACTGCCTATAAATAGTACTTGAGTGAAATTGAGGTGACTTCCCATCTATTGCCGCTGGGCATAGGGCCCATGCCCCGTGGCAATTTTATTTTCTGCTCTGGCTTTCATCTGCCCAGGCTTTGAGTTTGTGTTCCAGAATATCTACCCAATCTTAAGAAGCTGCCAGGCTTAGATACATATAATGAGGCTGGACCTTGTTATGGTTCCTACTTAGATAACCAGCATTTAGAAGTATGTGTGGAGTTATAAAATCATGATTAGAATAAATTATAAAATCATGATTAGAAAATATACAATTTCAAAGAAGAATTACACATTAAATATGTTATTCATAGATAAAACATTTAGATATAAATTAAGATATAGAATATGGAAGAGTTATAAATTAAATTAACTTAGATAGGATTAGTCAGTTTAGTTAGTAATGGGTTAAATAGTGTTTTAAAGACAATGTATTTAAAACTGTGACATTTACATTCAGTTGCTGTTGTCAATCAAAACACCTATACTGCTAGCTAGACACATAGTATTATTAACACTCTAATACACTGCGCATGAACAAGTTAAAATAGTATTTTCTATATGTCAGCCAAAATTATAAAGTCTTTTAAGGAAGTTAAAATATACAAAGATAGCATTTTCATTTATGGTATGCTTTGATTTCATTGGCTTAAAATGTGTATATAAGCTTTGCCTTTGTATGAAGCTATTGTTATCTTCTGCCTTTAGATCTCAAGGTATGTAATTAATCTTGCTGTGATTAATAAATAGTTTATGTCAACTAATATTTGATAAATATGAGTATTAATTTAATCTGTTAGATAACCCAGATTAAATATTTGTCTATAGTTAGGGTTTTGTCTAACGAAGGCGAAATTAAGCCATATTAAGAATAATTCTTACAAGCATCTCATTTTTATCTTCTTTTGCGAGAATCATACATATACATATATCATGTTTCTCACATCTTATTTAATTTACCACCTCTCCCCCACTTAATAATATACCTCATAATTTAGGAAGTTTAACTACACGACTTATCTTACCTATGTCGTAACCCACTTATCTCTATTTACGTATGTCATCATACTAGTTATATCAGTTCTACCACACTATTTTTACTATTTATTAAGATATATCTTTAAACATAACATTCTCACATACTCAATTACAATAACTATCTATATCACATATCCCATTGGATGCAGCGTAGCCATGATCCCGACTATTTTCATTAAAAGGTCTACAATGACAGTTAAAATGGATTCAATATGGTAATGTTTGCATGTTTTTCTCCTGTTATACTCCCTATCAGTTTGTTATTATGAAAACTTAAAATTTGAGGTAAACAGAGGTAGACCCATGAGTGGTCTTCTATATAGCAGGTAGCCTCCTACTAGAGTAAAAATCTCACTTGGTCAGAGGCCTAAGAAAGGCCCTTTTATATAAGAGTGGAGGGCTAAAATTATCAGTGGCATGCCTGTCTTCGCACCTGTAGATCATTACTAGCAGTACTTACCCTGTTATTTTAATGCCTGATATCACTAGAAACGCTTATATCTACATCACATCTATGGCTTGCTGAATCTTGTACTGTATTTTCTGTGATGACAGTTATGGAATGTTTTCATATTTTGTTTGTATGCCAAACTTTACCTCAATAAAAATATAAAAAAAAAAAAAAAAAAAAAAAAGAGCCACCACCATATTAAACCATGGGCATAAGGTACTTTTCAATATGACTACCTCTCTAAGAGCACCAAACACACCTCTAAAGAACGCTGCTCCATAACCTGTCTGCCTGCTCTGAGGCGACGGACAGACATCTCCGAAAATCAACCCGATCCAATACGATTGGGTTATTGACACCCCCTGCTGGCGGCCGATTGGCTACGAATCTGCAGGAGGCGGCCTTGCACCAGCAGTTCACAAGAACTGCTGGTGCAATGATAAATCCCAAGAGCGTATGCTGTTGGCATTTATCGATGTGCGGCGGACATGATCGGCAATATCGTATCATGTCCACTCGCACATTTATGCTCACAGTTTTCTTTGGGGCATGCCCTCACAAAAGGCCCTTTTAAGGGCTGGTAAGGTAAAAGAGCTTTGAACTTTTTTTAATTTAGAATAGGGTAAGGAATTTTTTTATTTTGGGGGGCTTTATTATTTTATTAGGGGGCTTAGAATAGGTGTAATTAGCTTAAAAATCTTGTAATCTTTTTTTTATTTTTTGTAATTTAGTGTTTTTTTTTTTTTGTAATTTAGTTTAGTTTATTTAATTGTATTTTTAGATAGATATTTGTAGTTTCTTTAATTTATTGATAGTGTAGGTGTATTTGTAACTTAGGTTAGGATTTATTTTACAGGTAATTGGGTAATTATTTTAACTAGGTAGCTATTAAATAGGTAATAACTATTTAATAGCTATTATACCTAGTTAAAATAATTAACAATTTACCTGTAAAATAAATATAAACCCTAACATAGCTATAATGTAATTATTAATTACATTGTAGCTATCTTAGGGTTTATTTTATAGGTAATTATTTAGATTTAAATAGGAATATTTTCATTAATAATATTAATATTAGATTTATTTTAATAAGAGTTTAGTTAGGATGTTAGAGTTAGATAGGGTTATTATACTTAATATATATATAATATAATAACGATATTAACGATATTAACCCTAATATAATTAGGGTTAATATAGTTAATATATATAATATAATAACTATATTAACTATATTAACCCTAATATAATTAGGGTTAATATAGTTAATATAGCTGGCGGCGGTGTAGGGGGATTAGATTAGGGGTTAATACATTTATTATAGGTGGCCGCGGTGTAGGGGGATGTAGATTGTAGGCAAAAGAGCAGTTTACTTTGTGACAAAGCCCCGCCAAAAGCCCTTTTAAGGGCTGGCAAAAGAGCTGTTACTTTGGGGCAATGCCACGCAAAAAGCCCTTTTCAGGGCTATTTGTAGGGTTAGACTTAGGTTTAGTGGTAGGGATAGTTTAGTATTTTAGGGGTTAAATAATTTAATATAGATGGCGGCGGGGTAGGGGGATTAGATTAGGGGTTAATAATTTTAAAATAGATAGCGGCGGGGTAGGGGCTCACTTTAGGGGGTAGGTAAGGTAGATGGCGGTGGTGTTAGGGGCTCACTTTAGGGGGTTAGAGATTTAATATAGCTGGCGGCGGTTTAGGGGTTAATAACTTTTTTAGGTAGCGGCGGGCTCCGGGAGCGGCGGTTTAGGGGTTAATACATATTTTATTGTTAGGCTAGTGAGGGGGGATAGCGGATAGAGGGTTAGACGTGTCGGGCTATGTTAGGGAGGCGTGTTAGACGTGTCGGGCTATGTTAGGGAGGCGTGTTAGACAGTGCGGGTGATTTAGACTTTAGTCAGGTTTTGTAGGCGCCGGCAGTTTCTAACGTGCCGCAAGTCACTTGCGCAGATTTCTGGACATCGCTGGTTTGTCAGACTTACGGCACGTTAGCATCTGACGGCGACATATATGGGATAGCTCGAGTTGCGAGCTGAAACTGCGGGCGATGCGGGTTCCCTCGCTTGCGCTGCAAACTACGATCTATGTCGGATCGACCCCTAGATGAGTTAAAGGTATGGAGAGTATTGATGTAGCAGGAAAAGCCAGAATGATAATTGGTCTTCAGGAAAAAAGCATTTAGATTAGCAGAAATGCCAGAAACATGGGTTTTGATGTGAAACTGGTGGAAGGCAGCATCAGGAATAATTTACAAAAAAGGGACTAAACACTAAGGAAATTCAAGAATACTTGGATATGCATAGGTCTTTCCTGAGATTTAATTTAGGAAGGTAGGAATACAGGCATACTAAAAGTCTTCAGATTATCATATGCCTGCTAAATGTATGTTCATATATTACGTCTGTGTCTCCCTGTAACTTGTCAAGTATGACTGAAATTCTATAGCTTCCAGTAATCGTGCTGGGTCAGCGCGATTATTAGTCCCTGAACATGTGCCTTCCAAAATTAAGATGCTTGTAAATGAATGTGACCCTCATGGTTTCAGAATATTTTCCAACATCTGCCTTCCAAAAATAGTCTGTTTGAGTATGGGGAAAACTTGGCATTTCTCCTAAAACAGAAATGGGTTTTGCTAACTATTTCTGAGCCAGGATAGAGATGTATTTTGGAGGATTAATTTGGATTTAAAGTTGTTAGAATGTTATTAGATAAGACCCTATATTATTTTGTATTTTGGTTATATGAACCTAGTGTGTGAGTTACCTAGGTTTTTATATAAATTGATAGCTTGGATAAATATCAAAAGGGGATATAAATGGAGCATTATGTGTACTGTGTTACTTTCGGTAATGTTGATTATGCATTAAGCACCTTTATCAGAATTATGCATGTTTTATTTTTCTATATTATTTTTAAACTTTACTTTATTACTTAAAAATGCTTCACACTTGAGACTAGAGAAATACAGCCAGTGAGAGGCTTTATTCCCAGAGCCATAGGGACCAATGCAAAGTGTTCTGATGATTCTAGATTGCTTGTCGCCAAGGTGAAAAGTGTAGTACCAGCAATGAATCACTGAGTTGCAAATTATCTACAGTCAAAATATATGTTTGAAAATCATAAAAAAGTTTAAACGTTTTGTAAATCATGAGTAAACACCTTGGAAACCCTAGTTAGTACGAGTGTAGATCAAAAACTCTTGTCATAGAAAGAACATGCACCCATAAAATATTCTTGATTATCAAGCCACTTATTAGCAGCCAAAATGACTTAATCTTGCAAGTGATCGATCAAATGTTGGAACAGGTAATAATCTTTGGGGTCAAGTTCTGGTTTTCAAACGTGGTAGGAGGGTGATACAGTGATTCAAATCTAACTTAAAAAATGGCAGCCGTAGCTACAAAGGACTTTTGCACAGGAGCATTTTTTTTGGTGGAACAGCACTCAGCTTGCCGGTTCTCATCTCTTGGTGTAGTAGGCACCTGTTATGGTATTTCCATACTGCAAGGAGTCAAACATCGAAATTCCCTCTGCATCCCAAAACACAGATATCATAACAAGTCCAGCACTTGCTTGGACACAAAATTTCTGGTGTTTCCACAGCATAGATTGTGCTTTTCTTTCGGGACTAAAGTGGTGTATCCATGAGTGAATCATATTCTACAGAAATCATCAGGATTCTTTAGAATGCTTGTTAGATGGTGGAATCTGCTGTCTCTTCTGGTCTGGCATACCTGTCATGCTGGTCATTTTCTCATGTCTGAAACATCCTCTAAAATTGACTGTACTGAGCTATATGTGTAGTAGTCCCCCACCTCCCCCACTCTGGTGATCGTTAGCTAGGGCACCCCATCCCTCTTTTTTTTCTATAGTGTAACTACCCATCCCTCCCTCCCTCTCTCTTTATTTTTTTTTCTGCAAGGTAGGGACCCTCCTACTTTCTCCCTCCCCCTCTTTTGCTGGACTGCCCATCCACCTCCCGCCTTCCCTCCCACACCGCCTGCAGTATTACCATCTGTAATGATCAGGCATATTTCTTTATATGAAACTGGAGCTTCCTGCAGCTCGGATGTATATATACATCATGCGGTACAATAGACAAAGTACCTCATGACGTATATATATATTCATGTGGGTTAAGGTGTTAATATCTTTTTAAATAGAAATTCTGTGACCATTTTCCTGTTACCACCAATGGCTCTGGCACTTTAGTCACTGATTGGCTGTATCATTTGTGTCTCAACTTTAAAAAAATAAAGAATAAAACCGGACTGCATGTAACATGACATATATCAAGGGTTTAATAAAACTATCATCGATTTGTTAACAATTTGGCTCTTTGCTTTCCAAACAAATTGGTTAGAGTGTTTTTTGAGTGATCACAAGGTAAAATGGATCTCTGCTTTAAAAACTTGCAGACGTAAATGTGTTTTCAAACAGAAAAGTTCCTGAAAAGGCTTTTTCATGTGTTAGGTACTTGTTATCAGGATAGAAACTGGGAAGTCTCTTGAAACTAACAGATATAATAGCCTTTTCACACTTCTTAAAGGGACATAAAACTCAATTGTTTTCTGTGACAGACCCCAAAATATTATTATTATTCTTTATTTATAAAGCGCCAACAGATTCCGCAGCACTGCCCATGGGTTCAAATATAAAAGTACAACGGACAAACAATACAATAAAATACAATATTTTACAGACAGATACAGGGGGAATTGAGGGCCCTATTCTTGTGCCGTTCCAGAGGGTTGGTGCCGCACGAGAGAAGTCCTGTAGTCTAGCATGGCAGGAGGTGATGGTAGAGGATGCAAGGAGCAGGTTGTTGTTGGATCTTACGGAGCGGGGTGGGGCAGCATTGGTAAGGGCTTTGTAGGTCAGGGTTAGAAGTTTGAATTTGACTCTGCTGGGAATGGGGAGCCAGTGAAGGGACTCACAGAGAGGTGCAGCAGAAACAGAATGTCGGGAGAGGTGGATTAGCCTGGCAGATGCATTTAGGATGGATTAAAGGGGATAGAGGCAGGAGAGAGGAAGGCCAGTTAGTAGCTTATTACAGTAGTCAAGTCGGGAAATTACCAGGGAGTGGATTAGCTGTTTAGTAGTTTCAGTGCTCAGAAACGGACAAATTTTGGAGATATTGCATAGGAGGTTGCGGCAGGATGAAGAGAGCAATTGGATGTGGGGAATGAAGGACAGATTTAATTCAAGTGTGACTCCAAGGCAAGGGGACTTGGAGTGATGGGGCGATAGTGGTTCCACCAAGAGGGATAGAAAAATTAGAAACTGGAGTAAAGTTAGATTAGACGTAGTTTGGTCTTGGACATGTTTATTTTTATGTGGTGAGAGGCCATCCAGGAGGAAATGCCAGATAAGCAGTCGCTGATGTGAGACTTGAGAGAAGGTGAGGGTGCAGGGGTAGATAGGTAGATCTGGGTATCATCAGCATAGAGGTGATAGTTGAAGCCATAGCTGTTGATAAATTTACAAATGAAGATGTGTAAACAGAGTAGTGGACCCAGGACAGAGCCTTGAGGAACTCCAACAGACAGAGGCAATAGAGAAGAGGAGTCTCCACCAAAAGAGACGGAGAAGGATCTCTTAGAGTGATAAGAGTAAATAATCCAGGAGAGTGCAGTGTCACAGAGCCCAAGAGAGCTGAGAGTCCGTAGGAGGAGGGGATGGTCAACAGTGTCAAAGGCAGCAGAGAGGTCAAGTAAGATGAGTATAGAGTAGTGGCCATTGTTTTTAGCAGAAAGGAAATTGTTAGTAACCTTGGTGAGGGCACTCTCAGTTGAGTGTTGGGGATGGAAGCCATATTGCAGGGGGTCGAGCAATGAGTTGGAGGACAGGAAGTGGGTTAGGCGATCGAAAAAAGTTTTTCAAGGATTTTTTAAGCTTTCGGGAGCAGTGATATGGGGCAGTAGTTTGCAGGAGAGTTAGGGTCAAGGGAGGTTTTTTTTTTTGAGGATGGGGTGACCTTTGCATGTTTAAAGGAGGCAGGGAATGAACCGGTAGAAAGGGATAGGTTGAATATGTGAGTAAGAGCTGGAGTGAGGGTGTGAGACAGAGAAGGTATTATATGTGAAGGAATAGGGTCAAGTGGGCAGATAGTGAGGTGGGAAAATATGAAAATAAATAAATATCACCTAGATTACGAGTTTTGCGTTAGAGGCTATGCGGTGCTAATGAGCAGTTTATGCTCACCGCTCACTTACATGCAGCGCTGGTATTACAAGTTTTTACAAACCCGGACAAGACAAGAAGTAAGCGTTGAGCAACATTTTCCTCAAAATCTCACTCCAATACAAGCGCTGCTTACGTTAGCGGTGAGCTGGTGTAAAGTGCTCATGCACGATTTCCCCATAGGAATCAACGGGGAGAGCCAGCTGAAAAATGTCTAACACTCGCAATAAAGCAGCGTTTAACTTCCAACGCAGCCCCATTGATTCCTATGGGGAAATAAAATGTATTTCTACACCTAACACCCTAACATGAACCCCGAGTCTAAACACCCCTAATATTACATTTATTAATCCCTATTCTGCCACCCCCGACATCGCCGACAACTACATTATATTATTAACCCCTAATCTGCCGCTCCGGACACCGCCGCAACCTACATTATACTTATGAACCCCTAATCTGCTGCCCCCAACATCACTAACAACTACATTATATTTATTAACCCCTAATTTGCCACCCCCACATGTCGCCGCAACCTACCTACACTTATTAACCCCTAATCTACCGCCCACAAAATCGCCGACACCTAGATTATATTTATTAACCTCTAATCTGCCGCCCCCTAATGTCGCCGCAACCTACCTACACCTATTATCCGCTAATATGCCGCCCTAAATGACGCCGCCACTATAATAAACATATTAACCCCTAAACCTAAGTCTAACCCCTAACTTAAATATAATGTAAATAAATCTAAATAAAATTACTATCATTAACTAAATTATTCCTATTTAAAACTAAATACTTACCTATAAAATAAACCCTAAGATAGCTACAATACACTGTGTGCAGAATTATTAGGCAAATGAGTATTTTGACCACATCATCCTCTATATGCATGTTGTCTTACTCCAAGCTGTATAGGATCTAAAGCCTACTACCAATTAAGCATATTAGGTGATGTGCATCTCTGTAATGAGAAGGGGTGTGGTCTAATGACATCAACACCCTATATCAGGTGTGCATAATTATTAGGCAACTTCCTTTCCTTTGGCAAAATGGGTCAAAAGAAGGACTTGACAGGCTCAGAAAAGTCAAAAATAGTGAGATATCTTGCAGAGGGATGCAGCACTCTTAAAATTGCAAAGCTTCTGAAGCATGATCATCGAACAATCAAGCGTTTCATTCAAAATAGTCAACAGGGTCGCAAGAAGCGTGTGGAAAAACCAAGGCGCAAAATAACTGCCCATGAACTGAGAAAAGTCAAGCGTGCAGCTGCCAAGATGCCACTTGCCACCAGTTTGGCCATATTTCAGAGCTGCAACATCACTGGAGTGCCCAAAAGCACAAGGTGTGCAATACTCAGAGACATGGCCAAGGTAAGAAAGGCTGAAAGACGACCACCACTGAACAAGACACACAAGCTGAAACGTCAAGACTGGGCCAATAAATATCTCAAGACTGATTTTTCTAAGGTTTTATGGACTGATGAAATGAGAGTGAGTCTTGATGGGCCAGATGGATGGGCCCGTGGCTGGATTGGTAAAGGGCAGAGAGCTCCAGTCCGACTCAGACGCCAGCAAGGTGGAGGTGGAGTACTGGTTTGGGCTGGTATAATCAAAGATGAGCTTGTGGGGCCTTTTCGGGTTGAGGATGGAGTCAAGCTCAACTCCCAGTCCTACTGACAGTTTCTGGAAGACACCTTCTTCAAGCAGTGGTACAGGAAGAAGTCTGCATCCTTCAAGAAAAACATGATTTTCATGCAGGACAATGCTCCATCACACGCGTCCAAGTACTCCACAGCATGGCTGGCAAGAAAGGGTATAAAAGAAGAAAATCTAATGACATGGCCTCCTTGCTTACCTGATCTGAACCCCATTGTGAACCTGTGGTCCATCATCAAATGTGAGATTTACAAGGAGGGAAAACATTACACCTCTCTGAACAGTGTCTGGGAGGCTGTGGTTGCTGCTGCACGCAATGTTGATGGTGAACAGATCAAAACACTGACAGAATCCATGGATGGCAGGCTTTTGAGTGTCCTTGCAAAGAAAGGTGGCTATATTGGTCACTGATTTGTTTTTGTTTTGTTTTTGAATGTCAGAAATGTATATTTGTGAATGTTGAGATGTTATATTGGTTTCACTGGTAAAAATAAATAATTGAAATGGGTATATATTTGTTTTTTGTTAAGTTGCCTAATAATTATGCACAGTAATAGTCACCTGCACACACAGATATCCCCCTAAAATAGCTATAACTAAAAACAAACTAAAAACTACTTCCAAAAATATTCAGCTTTGATATTAATGAGTTTTTTGGGTTCATTGAGAACATGGTTGTTGTTCAATAATAAAATTAATCCTCAAAAATACAACTTGCCTAATAATTCTGCACTCCCTATATAACTAATAATTACATTGTAGCTAGTTTAGGGTTTATTTTTATTTTACTGGCAAGTTTGTATTTATTTTAACTAGGTAGAATAGTTACTAAATAGTAACTATTTAATATACTACCTAGCTAAAATAAATACAAAAGTACCTGTAAAATAAAACCTAACCTAAGTTACAATTACACCTAACACTATACTATAATTAAATTAATTCCCTAAATTAAATACAATTAAATACAATTAAATACAATTAGCTAAAGTACAAAAAAACACTAAATTACAGAAAATAATAAACAAATTACAAGATTTTTAAACTAATTAAACCTAATCTAATCCCCCAACAAAATAAAAAATCCCCCCCAAAGTAAAAAAAGCCCTACCCTACACTAAATTACAAATAGCCCTTAAAAGGGCCTTTTGCGTGGCATTGCCCCAAAGTAGTCAGCTCTTTTATCTGTAAAAATAATTACAAATCCACCCAACATTAAAACCCACCACCCACACAACCAATCCTACTCTAAAACCCGCCCAATACCCCCTTAAAAAAACCTAACACTAACCCCTTGAAGATCACCTTACCGGGAGAAGTCTTCATCCAACCGGGCCGAAGTTCTCAACGAAACTGACAGAAGTGGTCCTCTAGACGGGCAGAAGTCTTCATCTAGATGGCATCTTCTATCTTCATCCATCCGACGCGGAGCATCCTCTTTTTTCCACGGCGACTGAAGAATGAAGGTTCCTTTAAGTGAAGTCATCCAAGATGGCGTCCCTTAGATTCCGATTGGCTGATAGAATTTTATCAGCCAATTGGAATTAAGGTAGAAAAAATCCTATTGGCTGATGCAATCAGCCAATATGATTGAAATTCAATCCTATTGGTTGATTGGAACAGCCAATAGAATGCGAGCTCAATCCTATTGGCTGTTCCAATCCAATCATTGCATCAGCCAATAGGATTTTTTCTACCTTAATTCTGATTAGCTAATAGAATTCAGCCAATCGGAATTGAAGGGAAGCCATCTTCGATGACATCACTTAAAGGTACCTTCATTCTTCAGTTGCCGTGGAAAGAAGAGGATGCTCCACGTCGGATATCTTGAAGATGGACCCGCTCCTCGCCGGATGGATGAATATAGAAGATGCCGTTTGGATGAAGACTTCTGCCTGTCTGGAGGACCACTTCGCCCAGCTTGGATGAAGACTTCTCCCGGCTTCGTTGAGGACTTCGGCCCGGTTGGAGGAAGACTTCTTCCGGTAAGGTGATCTTCAAGGGGTTAGTGTTAGGTTTTTTTAAGGGGGTATTGGGTGGGTTTTAGAGTAGGGTTGGTTGTGTAGGTGGTTGGTTTTACTGTTGGGGGGGTCGTTTGTAATTTGTTTTACAGGTAAAAGAGCTGATTACTTTGGGGCAATGACCCTTTTAAGGGCTATTTGTAATTTAGTGTAGGGTAGGGATTTTTTTATTTTGGGGGGGCTTTTTTATTTTGTTAGGGGGATTAGATTAGGTGTAATTAGTTTCAAAATCTTGTAATCTGTTTATTATTTTCTGTAATTTAGTGGGGGGGTTGTAGTTAAGATAATTTTATTTAATTGTATTTAATTGTATTTAATTGTATTTAATTTAGGGAATTAATTTAATTATAGTGTAGTGTTAGGTGTTAGTGTAATTTAAGTTAGGTTTTATTTTACTGGTAAATTTGTATTTATTTTAGCTAGATAGTTATTAAATAGTTAATAACTATTTAATAACTATTCTACCTAGTTAAAATAAATACAACCTTGCCTGTAAAATAAAAATAAACCCTAAGCTAGCTACAATGATGCCATCTAGATGAAGACTTCTGCCCGTCTGGAGGACCACTTCTGCCAGTTTCGTTGAGAACTTCGGCCCGGTTGGATGAAGACTTCTCCCGGTAAGGTGATCTTCAAGGGGTTAGTGTTAGGTTTTTTTAAGGGGGTATTGGGTGGGTTTTAGAGTAGGGTTGGTTGTGTGGGTGGTGGGTTTTAATGTTGGGTGGATTTGTAATTATTTTTACAGATAAAAGAGCTGACTACTTTGGGGCAATGCCATGCAAAAGGCCATTTTAAGGGCTATTTGTAATTTAGTGTAGGGTAGGGCTTTTTTTACTTTGGGGGGGATTTTTTATTTTGTTGGGGGATTAGATTAGGTTTAATTAGTTTAAAAATCTTGTAATTTGTTAATTATTTTCTGCAATTTAGTGTTTTTTTGTACTTTAGCTAATTTTATTTAATTGTATTTAATTGTATTTAATTTAGGGAATTAATTTAATTATAGTGTAGTGTTAGGTGTAATTGTAACTTAGGTGAGTTTTTATTTTACAGGTACTTTTGTATTTATTTTAGCTAGGTAGTTATTAATAGTTAATAACTATTTAGCAACTATTCTACCTAGTTAAAATAAATACAAACTTGCCAGTAAAATAAAAATAAACCCTAAACTAGCTACAATGTAATTATTAGTTATATTGTAGCTATCTTAGGGTTTATTTTATAGGTAAGTATTTAGTTGTAAATAGGAATAATTTAGTTAATGATAGTAATTTTATTTAGATTTATTTAAATTATACTTAAGTTAGGGGGTGTTAGGGTTAGATTTAGATTTAGGGGTTAATAACTTTTGTATAGTGGCGGCGACGTTGGGGGTGGCAGATTAGGGGTAATAAATGTAGGTAGGTGTCGGCGATGTTAGGGATGGCAGATTAGGGATTAATAATATTTAACTAATGTTTGCGAGGCGGGAGTGTGGCGGTTTAGGGTTAATATATTTATTATAGTGGCGGCGATGTCTGGTTCGGCAGATTAGGGGTTAATTTTTTTTTAGTGTTTGCTATGTGGGAGGGCCTCGGATTAGGGGTTAATAGGTAGTTTATGGGTGTTAGTGTACTTTTTAGCACTTTAGTTAAGAGTTTTATGCTACGGCGTTGTAGTGTAAAACTCTTAACTACTGACTTTAAAATGCGGTACCAGTCTTGACAGGAGAGAGTGTACCGCTCACTTTTTGGAAGACTCATAATACCGGCGCTATGCAAGTCCCATTGAAAAAATAGGATATGCAATTTACGTAAATGGATTTGCGGTATTTCCAAGTCTGGCCAAAAAAGTGAGCGGTACACCTGTACCTGCAAGACTCGTAATACCAGTGGGCGTTAAAAAGCAGCGTTGGGACCGGCGAACGCTGCTTTTTAAGCCTAACGCAAAACTCGTAATCTAGGTGAATGTCTTTTTTTCTATTTAAAAGAGTGGAAGTAAAAATGGTGAAAACATTTTTTGCCCGTAAAAATAGTAACAAGAAAACGGTTTATTCAGAGCGGGATCATGCAATTTTCAATTGACAAAAAATGTTAGCATCTAGTGCTCTGTTTATCAAGCTGCGGATACTTTGTTATATTCCTTGTGATGCTAATTTGCTAATGTCAGACCTTTGCTTCTTAAAGGGACATTGCACCATAAAATGTTCTCTCATGTGCTCCCAGTGATCCATTTTACCTGCTTGAGTGTATTCAAATATTTTAGAATCAACTCCTTTACCTTTATTTTGTCATTTAAAATAGCTGAGTTGTCTGTTAAAACACCACCAAATGTTAATACTCTAGTATTCTCTAAAGAAAAGAAATGCAAAAACAACTCATCAGCTGGCTAGTAGGGGGTGGGAAAGACAGATACTAAAATGTTAACTCTCTCTAAGGGCTAGATTCTATAAAGCCCCTGTCCTAGTTCTATAACATCAGTTTTTACCTTGAGAACAATATGTCTCACAAAGGGATGTTCCTGCTTTTATGTGAAGGTGATGCATGACCAAAATAATCATAATTTAAAAATCTTATAAAACGTTTGAAACTTTTGTTTCAGTCGAGCCTGATCCGATGGGTCTCCGAAGCAGCATTGTTGCTTGATAAATTAAGCCCATAAACTGCTAAAGGCACATGCACACTCCTAAGCTAAGCAGCAATGTTTGCAACAATGTGTATAGCAATGTTATACATAGTTGCAAACACTCTCAGCCACGCGGCTAGATTACGAGTTTTGCGGTATGAGTAAAAATCAGCGTTAAGGCTCATAACGCTGCTTTTTCACTCCCGCTGGTATTACGAGCCTTGCAGGTTTAGGGGCACCGCACACTTTTTTGGCTGTACCGCAAATTAACTTATGCAATTTGTGTAAAGTCTTTTTTCAATGGGACTTCCATAGCGCCGGTATTACAAGCTTTTTCTGGGAGGCCAAAAAGTGAGCGGTACAGCCTATCCCGCAAAATTTGTAACGCAATCTAAAGTCAGAAGTTATGAGTTTTAACTACAAAGCTGTAGCATAAAACTCATAACTAAAGTGCTAAAAAGTACACAAACACCCATAAACTACCTATTAACCCCTAAACCGAGGCCCTCCCGCATCGCAAACACTAAAATAAAATTATTAACCCCTAATCTGCCACTCCGGACATCGCTGCCACTATAATAAACATATTAACCCCTAAACCGCCGCACTCCCGCCTCGCAAACACTAGTTAAATATTATTAACCCCTAATCTGCTGCCCCTAACATCGCCACCACCTACCTACATTTATTAACCCCTAATCTGCCGCCCCCAACGTCGCCGCCACTGTACTAAATTTATTAACCCCTAAACCTAAGTCTAACCCTAACACCTCCTAAATTTAATATAATTAAAATAAATATAAATAAAACCTACTATCATTACCTAAATAATTCCTATTTAAAACGAAATACTTACCTGTAAAATAAACCCTAAGCTAGCTACAATATAACTAATATTTACATTGCAGCTAGCTTAGGGTTTATTTTTATTTTACAGGCAAGCTTGTATTTATTTTAACTAGGTAGAATAGTTACTAAATAGTTATTAACTATTTACTAACGACCTAGCTAAAATAAATACAAATTTACCTGTAAAATAAAACCTAATCTGAGTTACACTAACACCTAACTTTACAATACAATTAAATAAATTACCTAAATTAAATACAATAACCTAAATTGCAAAAAAACACTAAATTACACAAAATAAAAAAAGAAATTATCAGATATTTAAAATAATTACACCTAATCTAATAGCCCTATCAAAATAAAAAAGCCCCCACAAAATAAAAAAACCCCTAGCCTACAATAAACTACCAATAGCCCTTAAAAGGGCCTTTTGCGGGGCATTGCCCCAAAGAAATCAGCTCTTTTACCTGTAAAAAAATACAAACACCCCCCAACAATAAAACCCACCACCCACACAACCAACCCCCCAAATAAAATCCTAACTAAAAAAACCTAAGCTCCCCATTGCCCTGAAAAGGGCATTTAGATGGCCATTGCCCTTAAAAGGGCATTTAGCTCTTTTTCTATTGCCCAAATCCTAATCTAAAACTAAATCCCACCCAATAAACCCTTAAAACAACCTAACACTGACCCCCGAAGATCCACTTACAGTTTTGAAGACCAGACATCCATCCTCAACGAAGCCGGAAGAAGTCCTCATCCAAGCCGGCAGAAGTGGTCCTCTAGACCGGCAGAAGTCTACATCTAGACAGAATCTTCTATCTAAATCCATCCAGCGCAGAGCGGGTCCATCTTCAAGACATCCGCCGCGGAGCATCCTTTTCAAACGAAGTCTTCTTCCCGAATGAATGTTCCTTTAAGTGACGTCATCCAAGATTGCTTCCCTTGAGTTCCTATTGGCTGATAGAATTCTATCAGCCAATCGGAATTAAAGGTGAAAAAATCTTATTGGCTGATGAAATCAACCAATAGGATTGAGCTTCAATCCTATTGGCTGATCCAATCAGCCAATAGGATTGAGCTCCCATTCTATTGGCTGTTCCAATTTTAAATAGGAATAATTTAGGTAATGATAGGAATTTCTATTTAGATTAATTTTAATTATATTAAAGTTAGGGAGTGTTAAGTTAGTGTTAGACTTAGGTTTAGGGGTTAATAAATTTAGTATTGTGGCGGCAACATTGGGGACGGCAGATTAGGGGTTAATAAATGTAGGTAGGTGGCGGCGATGTTAGGGATGGAAGATTAGGGGTTAATAATATTTAACTAGTGTTTGCGAGGCGGGAGTGCAGCGGTTTAGGGGTTAATATGTTTATTATAGTGGCAGCGATTTCCTGAGCGGCAGATTAGGGGTTAATAAGTATAATGCAGGTGTCGGCAATGTCGGGGCGGCAGATTAGGGGTTAATAAGTGTAAGATTAGGGTTGTTTAGACTCGGGGTCCATGTTAGGGTGTTAGGTGTAAACATAAAATTTGTTTCCCTATAGGAATCAATAGGGCTGCGTTACGGAGCTTTACGCTGCTTTTTTGCAGGTGTTAGGCTTTTTTTTCAGTTGATGTTTATGGGGAAATCGTGCATAAGCAGGTAAAACCAGCTCACCGCGGCTTTCAGCAGCGCTGGTATTGGAGTGCGGTTTGGAGCTCAATTTTGCTCTACGCTCACTTCTTGTCTGTTAATGCCGGGTATATGAAAAGCTGTAATACCAGCACTGTCGGAAAGTGAGCGGTGACTATAACGTGCAAGTTAATACCGCACCCCTCATACCGCAAAACTCGTAATCTAGCCGATAGACTGCTAAAGACACATGCAAACGTCTAAGCTCAGCCTAAGCACATTTTATAATAAAAGTTGGAAAGTTGTTTCTGTCTGAATCATGCACATTTCATTTTGACTTTAAAGGAGCACTCAAGTCAAAATTAAACTTTCATTATTCAGAATAAACACACAATTGTAAGAATGTTTCCAATTTACTTCCATTATCAAATTTTGCACAATCTTTTTATATACACACTTTTTCAGGCACAAGCTCCTACTGAGCATGAACACAAGTTCAAAGGGTATACTAGTTGGTGATTGGCTGATGTCTGTCACATGCTAAAGGGGGCTGTCAAATTGGAGAAAATGTTTTTGCCAGAAAAAAAAATCTTCTGCTTTTGTAAACTTCTGAATAAGTGTTATTGCATTGTCTTTTAATTATGCACTTGTTAATTATACAATTCAACTGTATTTTGTGGACCTTTAAGGAGAAACCGATTTCACAGTACAATAGGGCCGATTTATCAAGCTCTGCCACCCCTTAAGAAAGAAAACAATACAAATCTGTAATAGACATCCTTTAAATATTTTTATTTTACTTAGAAAAAATATATATTAACAGACATAACAGGGAACAATATTACTTTAGATTCCTGTATACCAACTGCATTAACGTTCTTCCTATATTCAAAGCCACTTTCCTTTTCTTCTTAACACTTTTTACAATAATGCAGGTGTCTCGAATTCTCTATTCATCACCAAGCAACAATATGCAAGCAGAAGTATGCACACCCACACAAACGAGCCTTAATAATGCACCCATCACAAAGAAATAATGCCATTATTTATTACATAATATTGCAATGTTCTCCCACTATTACCAAATACATTGAAATTAAGCATACACCATAGGTTTAGATAAGTAAGTTAAAATATAACAACATCCGTATTCAGGAAGCATACAGTTTACTGTTTGCTTCATTTCATGACTATGCTGTGAATACTGTAACATTTTAGATAGTTACATTTTCATATAAATGCAAGTTTAAAGGGAAGCTATGCTCAGCATTTAATCTCTTAAATGGATACTGATATAAAAATCCAGTATAAAACCTTTTAAAAACTAACGCCTAGATTTAGAGTTCTGCATTAGCCATCAAAACCAGCGTTAGGGGTTAGCGGTTTTGGCCGCCCGCTGGTATTTAGAGTCAGTCAGGAAAGGGTCTAACGCTCACTTTCCAGCCGCGAATTTTCCATACCGCAGATCCCCCTATGCCAATTGCATATCCTATCTTTTCAATGGGATCTTTCTAAGCCAGTATTTAGAGTCTTGGCTGAAGTGAGCGTTAGAAAAGCCAGGAGTTAAGAGCTTTCTGGGCTAACGCCGGTTCATAAAGCTCTTAACTACTGTGCTCTAAAGTACACTAACACCCATAAACTACCTATGTACCCCTAAACCGAGGCCCCCCCACATCGCCGCCACTCTAATATTTTTTTTTAACCCCTAATCTGCCGACCGCACACCGCCATAACCTACATTATACCTACGTACCCCTTATCTGCTGCCCCTAACACAGAAGACCCCTACATAATATTTATTAACCCCTAATCTGCCCCCCCCACGTCGCCGCTACCTTGCCTACAATTATTAACCCCTAATCTGACGACCGGACCTCATCGCTACTGTAATAAATGTATTAACCCTTAAAGCTAACCCTAACACCCCCCTAAGTTAATATAATTTTTATCTAACGAAATAAAATAAATCTTATTAAATAAATAATTCCTATTTAAAGCTAAATACTTACCTGTAAAATAAACCCTAATATAGCTACAATATAAATAATAATTATATTGTAGCTAATTTAAGATTAATATTTATTTTACAGGCAACTTTGTATTTATTTTAACCAATGTACAATAGCTATTAAATAGTTAATAACTATTGAATAGCTACCTAGTTAAAATAATTACAAAATTACCTGTAAAATAAATCCTAACCTAAGTTACAATTAAACCTAACACTACACTATCAATAAATTAATTAAATAAACTACCTACAATTATCTACAATTAAACCTAACACTACACTATCAATAAATAAATTAAATACAAATACCTATAAATAAATACAAATAAATACACTAACTAAAGTACAAAAAATAAAAAAATAACTAAGAAAAAAAATAATTTACAAACATTATAAAAATATACAACAATTTTAAGCTAATTACACCTACTCTAAGCCCCCTAATAAAATAACAAAGTCCCCCAAAATAAAAAAGACCTCTTCAGCCCCCGCTTGGATAAAGACTTCAGCCAGATGATGACCTCTTCAGCCTCCGCTTGGATAAAGACTTCAGCCGGATGATGGACCTCTTCAGCCCCGGATAGGAGGAAGACTTCAGACCCTCTTCTGGACGGATCGGTGATACCCGGCGTGGTGAAGACAAGGTAGGAAGATCTTCAGGGGCTTAGTGTTAGGTTTATTTAAGGGGGGTTTGGGTTAGATTAGGGGTATGTGGGTGGTGGGTTGTAATGTTGGGGGGGAGGTATTGTATGGTTTTTTTTTACAGGCAAAAGAGCAGAATTCTTTGGGGCATGCCCCGCAAAAGGCCCTTTTAAGGGCTGGTAAGGTAAAAGAGCTTTTCAATTTTTATTTTAAATAGGGTAGGGCATTTTTTTATTTTGGGGGGTTTTGTTATTTTATTAGGGGGCTTAGAGTAGGTGTAATTAGCTTAAAATTGTTGTAATATTTTTATAATGTTTGTAAATTATTTTTTTATTTTTTGTAACTTAGTTCTTTTTTTATTTTTTGTACTTTAGTTAGTGTATTTATTTGTATTTATTTGTAGGTATTTGTATTTAATTTTTTTATTGATAGTGTAGTGTAAGATTTATTTGTAGTTAATTGTTGGTAGTTTATTTAATTTATTTATTGATAGTGTAGTGTTAGGTTTAATTGTAACTTAGGTTAGGATTTATTTTACAGGTACTTTTGTAATTATTTTAACTAGGCAGCTATTAAATAGTTATTAACTATTTAATAGCTATTGTACCTGGTTAAAATAAATACAAAGTTGCCTGTAAAATAAATATTCATCCTAAAATAGCTACAATATAATTATTATTTATATTGTAGCTATATTAGGGTTTATTTTACAGGTAAGTATTTAGCTTTAAATAGGAATAATTTATTTAATAAGATTTATTTTATTTTGTTAGATAAAAAATATATTTAACTTAGGGGGGTGTTAGTGTTAGGGTTAGACTTAGCTTTAGGGGTTAAAACATTTATTAGATTAGGGGTTAATAACTGTAGGTAGGTAGCGGCGACGTTGGGGGGCAGATTAGTGGGTAATAAATATAATATAGGGGTTGGCAGGGGTAAGGGGCAGCAGATTAGGGGTTCATAGGGATAACGTAGGTTGCGGCGGTGTACGGAGCGGCAGATTAGGGGTTAACAATAATATGCAGGGGTCAGCGATAGCGGGGGCGGCAGATTAGGGGTTAATAAGTGTAAGGTTAGGGGTGTTTAGACTCGGGGTTCATGTTAGGGTGTTAGGTGCAGACTTAGGAAGTGTTTCCCCATAGGAAACAATGGGGCTGCGTTAGGAGCTGAACGCTGCTTTTTTGCAGGTGTTAAGGTTTTTTTTCAGCTCAAACGGCCCCATTGTTTCCTATGGGGGAATCGTGCACGAGCACGTTTTTGAAGCTGTCTGCGTCCGTAAGCATCGCTGGTATTAAGAATTGCAGTGTGGTAAATATGCCTGTACGCTCCCTTTTTGGAGCCTAACGCAGCCCTTCTGTGAACTCTAAATACCAGCGGTATTTAAAAGGTGCGGGGGGGGGAAATCACGCGTAGCTAACGCACCCCTTTGGCCGCAAAACTCTAAATGTAGCCGATACTTAGAAGCTCCCAATTAAGCACTGTTTATGAGATTAGTCTGGAGCATCCACTGAAAGGGGCTGAGAGCATAACCTCCCCCTTCTCCTGCATTATGCAAAGAGAAGCAATGCGAAGTCTGTATACATCAGTATACATCTAAAACTGTGGGGCTTGGTTAGTTGTCTGAAAATCAGCACAATGTTTTTTTTTTAAAAAATAAGCAAAACTATAGATTTTGTTACAAAAACACCCCCAGATGGGCTATATAAATGCATTTATGCAAAGAAAAATATACGCCTAGATTACACGTTTTGTCGGTAAAAACTTGCGTTGCTAACAAGCCTTTTTTTCCAGCGCACACTTTAAACAACGCTGGTATTAAAAGTTTTCTGAATGGCTGCGTTAGCCTCAGAAAAGTGAGCGTTGAACAAATTTAGCACCACTTCTACCTGTAATACCAGCGTTGCTTACGGTAGCGGTAACTAAGCTGGTTAAAACGTGCTCGTGCACGATTTCCCCATAGGATACAATGGGGCTGATTCAGCTGAAAAAAACCTAACACCTGCAAAAAAGCAGCGTTCAGCTCTTAACGCAGCCCCATTGTTTCCTATGGGAAAATAGTTTTAATGTCTACACCTAACACCCTAACATGAACCCGAGTCTAAACACCCCTAATCTTACACTTATTAACCTCTAATCTTCTGCCCCCAACATCGTTGCCACCTGCATTATACTATTAACCCCTAATCTGCCACTCCAGACACCGCCACCACCTACATTATCCCTATGAATCCCTAATCTGCTGCCACTAACATCGCCAACACCTATATTATATTTATTAACCCCTAATCTGCCCCCCCCCCATGTCGCCGCCACCTACCTACAATTATTAACCCCTAATCTGCCACCCCCAACGTCACCGCTACTATATTAAATGTATTAACCCCTAAACCTAAGTCTAACCCTAAACCCCCCTAACTTAAATCTATTTTTAATAAATCTAAATAAAATTTCTATAATTAAATAAATTATTCCTATTTAAAACTAAATACTTACCTATAAAATAAACCCTAATATAGCTACAATATAACTAATAGTTACATTGTAGCTATTTTAGGATTTATATTTATTTTACAGGCAACTTTGTATTTATTTTAACTAGGTACAATAGCTATTAAATAGTTAATAACTATTTAATAGCTACCTAGTTAAAATTATTACAAAATGACCTGTAAAATAAATCCTAACCTAAGTTATAAATACACCTAACACTACACTATCAATAAATTAATTAAATAAATTAAATACAATTATCTAAAATAAAATACAATTAAATAAATAAACTAAACTAAATTACAAAAAATAAAAAAATATTACAAGAAGTTTAATCTAATTACACCTAATCTAAGCCCCCTAATAAAATAAAAAAGCCCCCCAAAATAATAAAATTCCCTATCCTAAACTAAATTACAAAGTAATAAGCTCTTTTACCAGCCCTTAAAAGGGCTTTTTGCGGGGCATTGCCCCAAAGTAATCAGCTCTTTTACCTGTAAAAAATAGAAATACAATACCCCCCCAACATTACAACCCACCACCCACACACCCCTACTCTAAAACCCAACCGATCCCCCCTTAAAAAAAACTAACACTACCCCATTGAAGATCACCCTACCTTGAGCCGTGTTCACCAAGCTGGGCACCGATGGGGCTGAAGAGGACATCCGGACCGGCAGAAGTCTTCATCCTATCCGGGCAGAAGAGGACATACAGACTGGCAGAAGTCTTCATCCAGGCGGCATCTTCTATCTTCATCCTTCCGGAGCGGAGCCATCTTCTATCCAGCCGACGCGGAGCCATCCTTTTCAATCGAAGTCCTAATGAAGAATGAAGGTTCCTTTAAATGACGTCATCCAAGATGGCGTCCCTCGAATTCTGATTAGCTGATAGGATTCTATCAGCCAATCAGAATTAAGGTAGGAAAAATCTGATTGGTTTATTTAATCAGCCAATCGGATTGAAGTTAAATCTGATGGCTGATTGGATCAGCCAATAGAATGCAAGCTCAATCCAATTGGCTGATTGGATCAGCCAATAGAATTGACCTCGCATTCTATTGGCTGATCCAATTAGCCAATCGGATCTGATTGGCTGATTGGATCAACCAATCGGATTTTTCCTACCTTAATTCCGATTGGCTAATAGAATCCTATCAGCCAATCGGAAATTCGAGGGACGCCATCTTGGATGACATCATTTAAAGGAACCTTCATTTTTCGTTAGGACTTCGATTGAAGAGGATGGCTCTGCATCGGCTGGATAGAAGATGGCTCCGCTCCGGAAGGATGAAGATAGAAGATGCCGCCTGGATGAAGACTTCTACCAGTCTGGATGTCCTCTTCTGCCCGGATAGGATCAAGACTTCTGCCGGTCCAGATGTCCTCTTCTGCCCCATCGGTGCCCGGCTGGGTGAACACGGCTCAAGGTAGGGTGATCTTCAATGGTGTAGTGTTAGGTTTTTTAAGGGGGGATTGGGTGGGTTTTAGAGTAGGGGTGTGTGGGTTGTGGGTTGTAATGTTAGGGGGTATTGTATTTAGTTTTTTTACAGGTAAAAGAGCTGATTACTTTGGGGCAATGCCCCGCAAAAAGCCCTTTTAAGGGCTGATAAAAGAGCTGATTACTTTGTAATTTAGTTTAGGATAGGGAATTTTATTATTTTGGAGGGCTTTTTTATTTTATTAGGGGGCTTAGATTAAGTGTAATTAGATTAAACTACTTGTAATATTTTTTTATTTTTTGTAATTTAGTGTTTGTTTTTGTAATATAGTTTAGTTTATTTAATTGTATTTTATTTTAGATAATTGTATTTAATTTATTTAATTAATTTATTGATAGTGTAGTGTTAGGTGTATTTGTAACTTAGGTTAGGATTTATTTTACAGGTAATTTTGTAATTATTTTAACTAGGTAGCTATTAAATAGTTATTAACTATTTAATAGCTATTGTACCTAGTTAAAATAAATACAAAGTTGCCTGTAAAATAAATATAAATCCTAAAATAGCTACAATGTAACTATTAGGGGAGTGTTAGGGTTAGGGTTAGACTTAGGTTTAGGGGTTAATAACTTTATTATAGTAGCGGTGACGTTGGGGGCGAGAGATTAGTGGTTAATAATTGTAGGTAGGTGGCGGCGACGTTGGGGGGGGGGCAGATTAGGGGTTGATAAAATTTACTATAGTGTTTGTGAGGTGGGAGTGCGGCTGTTTAGGGGTTAATACATTTATTATAGTGGCGGCGATGTCCGGTCGGCAGACTAGGGGTTAATAAGTGTAGGTAGGTGGCGGCGACGTTGGGGGCAGCAGATTAGGGGTTAAGAAATATAATGTAGGTGTCGGCGATGTTAGGGGCAGCAGATTAGGGGTTAAAAATATTTATTTTAGTGTTTGCGATGTGGGGGGGGGCTCGGTTTAGGGGTTAATAGGTAGTTTGAGGTGTTAGTGTACTTTGTAGCACTTTAGTTAAGAGCTTTATGTTCCGGCGTTAGCCCATAAAAATCTTAACTACTGACTTTTATATGCGGTAGGAGTCTTGGAGGTAGAGGCTGTACCGCTCACTTCTTCCAAGACTTGTAATACCAGCGTTATCCAAATCCCATTAAAAAGATAGGATACGTAATTGACGTAAGGGGATTTGTGGTATGGAAAAGTTGCGGGAAAAAAGTGAGCGGTAGACCCTTTCCTGCCTGACTCGTAATACCAGCGGGCGTTAAAAAGCAGTGTTAGGACCCCTTAACGCTGCTTTTTAAAGCTAACGCAGAACTCGTAATCTAGCCGATAGTGTACAATGTCCCTTTAATGAAATGAAAGAAAATACGTGAGGATATAGTATTTTCAACCTCACTTACATATATAAGGCTGCAACGTTCTTATCACAAACTGAGCCTGTAATATTCTATACACTGATTGATTTGATATGAGATGTGTTTTGGTAAAGAAATTTGCCTTCATGTACTTTTTTTTATCATCTTGTGAATAGCTACATATAACACAAAGGCATCTGACATGTCCTGAGCTTGATACACAGTATTGTCTACTTTTATTTAATGGTAGATATTATTTTATTTATTAATCTGAATCCAACTTTACATCTCATACAGATATGAGTTGAATACTATTCTTTTAAGAATGTTCAGACTGGGCTTTCTTAACTGGATTACTTTTAGTAACAAGAGTGATAAAAGTAATTGTATTTCCTGTTACACCCTTTGGTATATATTTGTATAATATTACACAATTTTTCTTTTTGTTGTCATGGGAGAGACATATGTCTGTTATGTAGATAAACAGCTATATGTGTTCTTCTTATGTTCTCTATCCAGCACCTTATTGGAAAATCAAATAGTCATTTGCTTTGCTTTAACACCTTTACACTAATGACACACAATGTCATTAGCTGGCTTTCTTCCGTCTCCTGGATGCCTCAACCTCTACATTTCCAAAACAAATCTAACTGTATTACCTCCCAGCAATAAGCCAACCCATGCAAAACTGAGAGAAGTGGTATGGTCAACAGGGGATGGACAAAACTCAGAAGCCTGCTCTACGGGATCGTACTCACCCAGGGTGTATTCTCTTTTAGGGCCTGATATTCAAAACATCGTCACCATGGTGAGAAATCACACAAAATCTTTGGGATTTGTTTCTGTTTCATATAAAGAACACTACATAGCAACTCAAACATTTCTCAAGATAAAATTTGTGTTTCTAAATTATTATTTTTTTAAGTATCTTTATTTCTAGTAAGTTGCTAAGACATTATCACATTTGCATATAAACAGCCATGTAAAGACATTAAAGTGCAAGTATTAGTAACTAAACTTAAATGGTTACATTCTAATCAAGTTTATATGTCTTAGTCATATTGTCCAGGGTTATAAGATCTAAAAGCTCTAGAAACTTAGCGACAATTAATCAACTAAATAACTAACAGTATACAATAAAACATTAGTGCAAGAAATAGTTATCTGTGAAGGACTCGTCTGGAGTCAGACCAAATTAATTCTCATCAAATCACAACATGGCTGGCTACAAAATCTATTACCTTTCAGGCCTTCATTGGGTGTTCGCTACCCTCCATGCCCCGCCAGTCTTTTGGTGAGGGAGTCTGAGGTTTGTTTTTCTATGCTAATTTAGGGGGTGGTGGCGTACCACTTGCCCTGTAAATTTTCCATGAGCATGAATAATGAGTCTTGAAAGGGATTCAATATCCTATTTCTAAGGTTTGTTGGGATGTGTAGAAGAAAAAGTTCCTATTTATGGATAAAAGACTTGATTCTTGGTTCTATGTGTCCCTGAGTATCGACTTGTTCTATCAATAGTTGGTTGTGCATGGCTACAACAAACTTCTTGAAAGGCGACTCTCTGTTTCTAACTCAGTATTGTAAGATGAGTTTCCTAGATATCAGTATCGTCATGTCTAAGAATCTAGTATACTGTTATACCAGGTCGTCAGCCAGGAATAAAACATAGTATGGTGTGAGGTTTACTTTGGAAAGCCAATACGCTAATTTGTTCCAGAATCTTTACAATATTGGGCATACCAGAACAGATGTGTCATGTTTGGGTTCAGTGCTGAGCATTGTAGCATATGTCATGTGCCTCTGGGATCCATTTGGAACGTATGTTAGGAGTCATGTATGCTTTATGCATAAGTCTAGTGTGGGATTCCCTCAGGTAAGAAGAGAGTGTGGCTTTTCTGACTTTAGTAAAGCTATCCAAGACAACTTCGAGTGTGACAGGTTTGTCATCTAAGTTCTGCCATTTGGAAAGGATGTGTTGTTCAAAGTGGGTAGTCAGAAGATTGTAAATATGTGTAATAGAATGTGTTCCTTGCCTTGCCAGGTTGCATAATCTCTCAATACCAGGACATGTGATATGTTCTTTACCCAATGTTAACAGGGATTGTATGTAGTGCCTACATTGGAAGTATGCAAATTGTTGTGTCCTAGGGAGATTGTATAGTCTCTGAAGTTCATTAAATGAAAGGATCCAAAATGGATCTAGCAGTTGGAATATAGAGGTTAAACCCTGCTTCTTCCATTGCTGGAAGGTTTTGGATGTGTATACGGGGATAACATTTGGGTTGCCCTGTATGGGTAAATATTTACTGATGTTAAATTCTATCTTCCATAGTTTACAAACTTTCCCCCAGGACCTTAATGGACCTTTAAAAAGAATGTTTTGTTTGATGAGACGGTAGAGTGGAGAATGTGGTGTGTGGGAGGAAGGCTGGATGATATGGGGCTATACGCTTTTTTTCAGCTTTCGGGCAAAAGTGATCAGAGTCAATTAGCCATCCTATTATTAGTTTAATTAGTGAGGCCCAATTATACCACTGTATATTAGGTAGTTTCAAACCACCAGAGCAGTGAGGCATGGCCAAGTGTGTATTATTAATTCTGTGTTTTTTCTGTTTCCAAATGAAGTTGCCAGAGTTGTAATTCTTTGAATGTCTTTTGCAGTCATTAAAAGGGGAAGCAGTTGAAGAGGGCATAATAATTTTGGTAATAGGATCATTTTGATAAGTTGTATTCTGCCAGTTAGGGAAAGAGGCAGGTTTTGCCAGCCTTGTATGATGTTTTGTAAATTTGCAATGGTTGTATAGATGTTCAGTTGTCGGGGGTCAGTAAGCATTTTTGGTATATTTTTGGCGGGGCTAGATACATAAAGGAGCAAGTTGTCTGTGTACAGTGATAGACGAGTGGTGTGTGTGTTAATTTACAATCCTTCAGTATGTTGTCTGGTGTAGCAGGCTAGATTTTCAATAGCTAAATTGAACAGTAAGGGGGACAGTGGACAGCAATGTCTAGTGCCATGTTCTAAGTGAAAAGAGGGTTATATATCACCGTTAATGAGGAGAGAGAGGCAGAGGGGGAACTATATAGGAGTTGTATCACTTGTAAGTAGTTACCAGTTTTGCCAAAATTGTGTAATGATGTGTAGAGGTGATCCCACTCTATCCGGCCAAATGCCTTCTCAGCGTCAACCGACAGCAAGCAGGCATCTGGCAGTGGGTGGGGGGGGTATCGGTGCCTGTCTATTTTACCAGTAATGTGTGATGGTTGCAAGAGTTTTTCTAATATTGGTTACGAAGGAGCGGCCTTTAAGAAAGCCTGTCTGATCTGGGTGGGCTAGGGAAGGTAAAACTGTGGCAAGTCTGTCTGCCAATATTTTTGTGAAGTTTGTAATCGCTGTTGAGTAGCGATATTGGCCTGTAGGAAGACGCATGTGGTTTGGGAAATACGCAGATGTGGGCTTCTGAAAAATGCACGTCTGGTTTTTGTTGACCGTATAGGTATTGTGAGAAAAGCGAGGTTAAAGTAGGAGCTATATCTGCGCTTAGGATTTTGTAATACTCTATGGGGAGGGAGTTGGGGCTTGCTGATTTGCCTAGTTTGTAGTTCTTGATTGCTTTAAGGACTTCTGCACTTTGAATTGGGGTTTTTAGTGTAGCTCTCTGTTCCTCTGTTAGTTGTAATATTCTTATTTTGCCACAAAATTGTCGTTTGTCCTGGACATCTATCTTTTGTTTGGTGTAGAGTGTTTAATATTAAGAAACAAAGGCTTGCATGATTTCTGGGGTACTGGTCTGTAACAGGGAATATGTTTTTTTTGCAGTTTTGTAAGTTTAAGGTGTGACGAGGCGCACCATGTTTGCTAACAATTTCCCTGCCTTATTGCCATACTGGTAGAATTTGCCTTTTTCTGTGTTTCTTAAAGGTTTGATCTTGTTGCTGTATGAAAGTATCCCTTTCTGCTTTCTAGTTGTAGTATACTTGTCTGACTGTGGTGTTGGTGTCATTAAATATTGGTTATAGGCCTTAGTGAGGTCGGTTAGTATTTGTTCTGTGGTTTTTCTTTTGAATCTTATTGTGGTGGGCTGTGTAAGATGTAATTTTACCCTGCAATACTGCTTTAGATGCATGCCAGTATAAATCTAAATTTTCCCTATGCTGTGCATTGTCACAAGTGTAGTCTATCCAATATGAGTAGAGGTGTTGTCGAAAGTCTGCCTTTTGCTATAGGTAAGTGGGAAAGCGACATGATTTTTGTTGCGTGTTTGGGGGAAACATTTGAAGGCATAGTCTAATTGGAACATGGTCAGGGATAGTAATCTGTTGTATGGATAGTTGTGAGAAGTGTGGTGTTAGGGTTAGTGATTTGAGGAAATAATCAATGCGGGAGAGCGTATGATGAGTCTTTGAGATGCAGATAAAGTCATGGTGGTCAGGGTGCCATGCCCTCCAAGTGTCAAGGAGTCCCAGCCTGTCTCTGAACCTCAATATGAGTCGTATTTCTTTTTTTATGATGAGAATTCACTCTGGTTGTGTTAGGTTGTGTTGGATCTGTAAATCTGTCAAGCAGAATATTCTGGGCCATATTGAAATTCCCTTCCACTATCAGGGGTAGGTCACTACGCAATGTAAGGTGTGATTGGAGGGACACCCAAAAGACGGGAACTAGGTGGTTAGGTTCATATACATTACACAATCGAATTGTGCGATTGTTAACTTGTAGATCTATAATAATGTATCTGCCCTTTCGGTCTGTCAGTGTGTTCGTAAATGTAATAGGAAGTTCCTTCCGTGTTAATATTGCTACTACTCTTTTTCTACCCTCTGTTGGGGTGTATAAAATATTTCCTACCCATCTTACTCTCAATTTATTAGTGAGATGGGTTTCTCGGAGCAGGGCAATGTCGGCATGTATAGCTTTTAAGTAGTGTAGGATTTTGCTTCTCTTTGCATTTCATCCAACAGCCAGGACTGTTCCCTGAAAAAGGGAGTGGCAAACATGCATACAGTATTGTACAATGATACACAAATAGCAGTTTGAATGCAAGCAATTGAAGAGTTAAAAGACTTCCACTACTAATAGTCTAAATGTAGATAAGGCAAAATATAATGATAACAATCAACTTTTAAGTGCACTAATTGGAAAATATTCCAGTCCTCCACAGTGACTAGTCAAGAGCATAAATTTCACAAAATAAAAGTCCTGAATTTTCTGATAAAGGTGGTTATTACTTAGGCCAACAGGGCCTATTTGGTCAAAACATATAACTAATAGTGCCCCCTGTGGGGCAGTGTCTTTTTTTAAATTAAAGATATCCTAAGTTAAGACCTCTCCGTCAATTGACATCAGAGGCCCTTTCTCAGGTGTTGCTATCTGCTGCAACATGATTAGCTGATTTGACGGAATTGTGGTATAGAAAACCATTTCCATGTTAACTGTTAAAGTCCCAACAGTTCGGAATTAGTTTTAGCTCTTTTCTGCTTGGTGTTCAGTATCCAAGTAGATTTGGAGTTCTTTTAGGTTGCAAAAGAATTTTGGTCCTTAGTGGGTTTGCAGTCGAAGTTTTGCTGTAAAGAGGAGCACAACTTGTTTGCCCTGTTCATAGAGTTTGGTACAGTAGGGAGCAAACTCCTTTTTATTTTCGTGACCTCGGAAGAAAAGTCCTGAAAGATTAATAGATTGTGGTCCTCATACAGAAGGTCTGCTTTCCTTGCTTTATATGCTCTTAGCAGGGCTAGCTTTTCTTGGTAGTTCAGGCATTAAAATATAACCTGTCTGGGTCTGTTCTGAGTTGCTGTGAGGCTGCGATCATGTCCCACTCTCTGTGCCCTCTCAATGTCTAGAGGAAGATTATCTGGGTTCATGCCAAGGAGCCTGGGTAAGGTCAGGGCTGTAAATTCAAGCAGGTCTTTAGGTTTAACGGATTCAGGAACTCGCATCACTCTGATGTTATTGCGTCTGCTTCTGTTCTCCAGGTCATCCACTTTTTCCTATAGAAGCTGGCTCTGTTTCAATAGGTGACTTACGGAGTCGTGTGTTAGAGATTTGCCTGTCCTCCACATCTGAAATTCTTTGCTCCGTCTGGGTTAATCTGGTAGAATACTGACGAAATTCTGTTGTAAGGGTGTCTACACCTGCTTGAAGGGATTCCATTTTTGGGAGGAAAATTGCTTTAAACTCATTTATGAGTATAGCAGGGTCAAAGCCACATTATGTGATCCTTTTTCAGTGGAAGGGCTCTGTATGGATCTCTGCTTAATGACGTTGTTTCTTGTCGGCTTGTTTATTTTTGGAACTCATCTTCCCCTCTACTGTAGTAGATAGAACTTTAAAGTATCTGTCAACCTTCATAAGAAAATAAAGTTCTCCACAGGTAGTTATTGCAATTACTGGTGCACCAACCCGTTAGTGTAAGAGGAGTCCCCTCTGTGTGTTGGTAGAAATGTAGTGGGCTCTGCAAAAGCACTAGGCCTTTAGAGAAGACCTGCTCTATGTACAATGTTGGGTGCAGGGTTTGCTAGTGTCTGAACGGCTTGCAGGCCAGTGAGTCTGTTCAGGCCCAAGAAATTTTGTTTTAGCACTGTGTGTCACTTGGTAACAGACTTCTTGATAGAATAGATACAATGTTCTATAGAGGATATTTTAAGCAGTTTTAACCTCTATGCTGTATCATTTAGTAACAAGTTGTTGCAGTAACAGGAGATTATTTTGTAAAAGATAATGCAGCTGTACACTAGAAGTTGCATGTGGGTCATTAAAAGTCAGTCGGCCAAGGCCTTTAGTATTAGTATGAACAGGGCCAGACTGGGAATAAAAAGTAGCCCTGGAAAATTTGTAGACAAACCCTATTTCTGTCGAGTCAGTAGAATGTGCACACCCTATTTTTCTCAAAGGGGATTACTGGCATACTCCTTCCCCCCAAAAAACAATTTCAGCATTATATTATTAATTTTTAGTTTTGTATAAAAATAAGATTGTTGTTATATAGGCACCCTACAACCAAATTGCACCCATTAAGCACCCCTTGAAATTGTAGCATTCCAGCCCTAGCTGCTTCAGCCCACCGGGAAATCTCCTGGTATCCTGGTAGGCCAATCTGGCCTTGACTATGAAGGCATATGAGTTGTGCGTAATTTGTGCTGATTGCTGCTGAGGTGTATACAGTTTATGAGACAGCCCTGCCTGGGCAGATTTTACCCTTATCCTGACGTGTTCATGGCCTTCACTCACTGCGAGGGATCCAATGTTTCCTTCGGGTTTCCCTAAGTTCAGGGGGGTTTCCCTAAATTCAGGCTTAGGAGATATTGTGTGTGCAGCGAAGATGTTATAAGGCCTCTCGTCCTGTGGCTGCCATATTTCTTGCACCACACGGTGGTGCGGCTGAATCCAAGATGGCGCCCATTTGCCGGTATTTTCTTCAGCAACTTTGGGGGTAAGGCTGTTGTTTGAGCCTTCACACTGATGTGCCAGTGAAAAAAACACTGACCAGAGTGGCACTGGTCAGTGTATCGACAAGGCTGATGCGTGGGAGCGGTGGGTGTGACGTATTTTTTAGCTTTTTAGGATTGATGACTGGGAGCTCACTATCTTTGCTGCCTCCGTGTAGCTCCTCCCACCAGAAGTCCGTTTCTAAACCAACAAGATTTGTTAGATCATGTCACCGGAGTGGCGGGCGAGGTTTTGAATACCAAGCCTTTAGTCTGGAATGTGCCTTTTACTAAGAACTTTCCTGCAGCATATCAGTCTGATCCCAACTATAAGGACAGTCCAGCCAGACATGGCAGACAATTATTTTCTGAACAAAGGATTTTAGCAGCTAACCCCAGAAGTAAGAGATCCGTGTCTGTTTGCCCCATTAGAGAGGCAAAATCCCTAAGTGTAATTTACATATGGAAGACATAGGAGAGAAGTACTCAGCTGGGGATAAAGAGAGCTCAGTAGACCATAATATGGGATGGTACAACACATCTAGGGTGCAGACTCTTGTAGTGCAGAAGGTGCCTTTTACAGAACAGAACTTTACTGCTGCACATCAATTTGATCCAATTAGAAATACCAAGTAATTCTCTACTGAACAAAGGATTTTTACAGATAACTTCAGACGTACATCTAGGCCTCATCAGTGGAGGTACAGCTATAATCCTCTAGTGGTCATGTCTGGTTGGACCTGTCACCCTTAGAAAAAGAAATCCTCATTGGTATATGGCCATTAGCTTTATAACTGTTGACAAAACTACAATTAAATCTCTTGATCTTGACAGCTGTGTGGACAGCTTCTTTGAATTCAGACTCTACTCTAAGCTTCATATTCAACAGCTCATCAAATGTTTTCAACCTCTGTTACAAAATATTACCAATGCATGTCCAGTTCTCATTCACGCTCTTATTATAGTCACAATTGACTTTTGGAACAATATACTAACTGCCCCACACGGCAATCTATTCTGAGCTCTGCTGCCCTTGTTCCCTCAGGCCTCACTTATCACATGCTGCCCTTCTTCACGATTTTCTCTCATATGATGTTTTAAATAAACTCCTTTATAGTCAAGACAAGCTACAGTAATGTGTGCAGTCTATGGATAAATGCCTCGTATTTACCATATAATTATCTTATGTAATTTTGTTTTGGAGATAAATACTTCAGTAAATTACCTAGTTTACCATGCAAATTAATTGTATCTTACATCCATTAATGATGTAACAAATTATATAGAACAAAATAAATGAAGAGCCTCTTAATAATGTATGTCACTATAGGTTGCTATATTTTTAGGTATAAACAATAAATGATAAATTATTGTTATGGCTTTATTGATGTCAAACTTTTGCAGAACATTCACATTTATAGTTCATTTTTCACAGTACAATCATGATTTACTCAAATGGACAGTGAACACCTTGTATTTATAATACATTTCTATTGTGTTGCTATAGAATGACATATCAGTCAAGTCTAAAAGGTTTCTAAAACAAATTAATATTATTTTTACTGCTATTGCTTTTCAGTAGCTAAACTCAGCCCACGATTTTCCTTATTTGAAAAAGCCAGTTTGATAATATTAGTCATAATATTAGTATAAAGTATACTGTTTTGCAGATGTTATTAGGGAGATTATGTAGCAGGGTTAGCCTTGAGAAGTCAGCAGGGTGCATTTCAAGTTCTGAGAATTAGAAAATCCTCAATTGTCAGACCTAATTATGTGAAAACTCCATTTAATATATAATTGAGGGGACATGGCAGTGGGATAAACTGGGACTATATTTCCTTAGATTATTAGATGTATACATATATATATATATATATATATATATATATATATATATATAAATATATATATATATATATACATACTGTATATAGTGACAGATATACTTACTTTATGCCCAACCTCTGCTGCAAATGTGATGCCTTCTCTGATTACCTAGTCTCAATCTATTAGATCATTCAGTCACAGGGCAATGCCATTCACACACATCTATTGGGGAGTACAGTTGACCCTAATTCACCCCCTTGTAATCTACAAAGGTCCAATTTTTTAAAGATGTGAAACTCCATTATTACAAAGGAAATATAAAAATGATGATTTCCTAACAAATTGAATACCTTAATTGGAGTCATATAGGTAGGAGTCCTCTGAAATGATTATTCTTAACAAAAAATAAATCCATTCGGGGGGCGGAGCCGGAAGTTGCCTTGAGAGCAGTGTAAAACCGGAACTCCGTGCAAGCAGCCCTAAAGCTACAAAAAATTCTGGCATTAAAGTAACTACTTAAGCGACAAAGTATGGGAGACAATCACTAAACCTCTGGTGATCATGACAAGGTGATTTTTAAAGAGATGCAGCAACCAACGCGGCGAATATCGCATTGAGCTCTCTGTCTGTCACGTAATACCCTGGACCGGAAGTGGAGCCCGACATCCATCCGAAAACTTTTGCACAAAAAGAGAAGCACAGCTAGCCACTACGCAGTAACCAACAAGGCAACTTTCAGACTACCGGGCTTCGCAGACGATCATCCCTAGTAGGTGACATAATTAGAGCAAGTAGGAGCCGTAATAACGAGGGGTAAGCTAACCAACCACGTGGCGGTCACAACGCACACACTGCTCAGCCCTGAGAGATATAAATGCTATGGGCACAAATACCTACACTGTAAAACGAGCAGAGACTTTAGCTTATTAATATAGCCTGTACCATCTAAGCCCTAGCGTGGCAGAGAGGGGGTAATTTGCAGACACACATTGTGATAAGAACTTTTACAACTGCGTTATAAGCCGCAAATCAAAGGATACACCGCTCCCTTATCCCTCTTAAAGAGTCCAAACTATATGAAAGTATAACAAAGCAGTGTAATCCTAACCGCAGAGTGTACCCTTGATGTGCCCTCTCACTACGTTTATAATTCCTACTAGCAATAACGGACACAAAGCGCAACCTGAATGATGCTAGAGCAATATGATATGTAAACAGCAATATTCACAAAAGATATCGCTTTCACTTGCATCTGTTCTCTGCTAGCTCTAATGGACATAAAGTTTGATTTGGATGTTTATAAGGTGGAATATTGTTACATAAATTGTAAGTGCATGACAGTTATATACTTTAATTGTGGTTGCATACACATACAGCAATGAATTGAAAATTTGATAACTTCAGTAGGACCTACTTGCAGCAGACATTGCACAGCTCCTTGAACATTCATAGCATTAGCAATGGCGTCTAGGCGCACAGTTAAACCTGACAAAACCACCAAGTCTACCACCATTAAAACATTAACTATGTCCTCCTTCTTGCAAGCTACGGACCCAACAGAAACTATGCGGGCAGACACTAATACAGACTCTCTACAAGGTGATACTACTATCTCTCAAATGCCTGAGTCACAACTTTCTGCATCACTACTATGCAATTTACCATCCAAGCAGGATATAGCACATATTGTGCGAACATGCATAAGAGAAGAGCTAGCCATCATGGCACAAGACATTCATACACTGGGATTTCAAATGGAATCACTAGAGAATAATCACGACCAACTAAAAGAAGAAGTGCATGTTCTAACTGAGCAAGTCATCAAAGCAAGAAATTATATATAGCCTTCAGGAAAAATAAGAGGATCTGGAGAAAGGACTTAAGAATCCGAGGGGTGCCTGAAGATATTTTACCCCGTGACTTTCCAGTATACCTACAAGCACTGTTCCAGCATATCAAAGAATCTTCTCATACCACTGATATACAATGGGTGAGAGCGCACTGATCTCTCTGTCCTAAGCCCCCAGCTACAGCACCACCTAGGGACATAGTTATTAGATTTAAAAATTTCTTAGAGAAAGAAATGTTGCTGAATCAGTCCCACAAGAATCAGCCAATCAGATTCAGGGGCACGGTAGTCCAGTTTTATCAGGGCTTATCATATGAAACTTTCAAAAAAGGAAAGAATTTGCACCCCTTACGACATCATTGCGGAACAAAAAGATCCCCTATAGATGGGGTTTCCCAGCACAAATCTGGTTTCTCACAAACAACACTAGGCTCATTTGCAGGTATCCAGAGGACATTTCTATCTTTTGCTTATCCTTGGGTATCGACCCTATAGAGACTGATCCCACGGCCGAAACAGTCCCACCTGCTTCCAAAAGACCAAGTGGGAAAGCACCGACTTGGCATACTGCGTCTGCCAAGACAGGAAAAACTGCAGCCACCATATCACAGAGGAAAAGTGTTTCTAGCCCAAATTACTCTAGCACAACTCCCTGAGAATATATAGCCTCATATACAAGACTTTAGGATGTGCTTAAAAGAGGTTTTGAATGCAGAGTAAATCCCCATTCTGTTTGTTGTATATGTTTCTAGAATATGTGACTTGATAGTCCATAATGTTAGTTAGCCAGAACAGGTAATTCCCAATTAGATATGACAAAAGGGCTTGTAATTGCAATTTATTGTTGAATTCCCCAAATACCACTCTCACTATGCCCTACATTAGTAGGAGAGTTTTGAACCTAATTTTAAGTAACAGTTTCATATTATGTTTGTTTGTTTATTTGTCTGTATTTACTGTTTGCATTGTTCATATTGTAGTGGATTTGTTTTGCAGAAATGCTGTCTCCCTAAAGTCAAAATGCACAGACCTTGTACCAGATACCGTGCTGCATTCCAGACATCAATGCTTTAATATATAGGTAAAGATGCTACAACTCGCAGGTAATGATACACGTTTACTCACGCTAGTGACACAGAATGCCAAGGGCCTAAATTCACCTCACAAACACTCCAAAGCATTATCAGACTTCTGAAAAAGACAAGCAGACATCCTTTTTTTACAGGAAACATATTTTCAACATAACAAAGAACCCAAATATTTTGGGAAAGCATTCACTATGCACTACCATAGCTCAGGGCCTAACAAAAAAGCAGGCGTTAGCATTTTAATCAGAAAAGACCTACCATTTACACTAACTAGCACAAGCAAAGATAGGATGGCAGATTCCTGGGACTAACGGGACTTCTGCATGGCAGACCGGTAACGTTGGTGAACATATATGCCCCAAACTTTAAGCAGGCCCCCTTTTTTCAAAACATATTCAAGAAAATTTTAGATCTCGCAGTGGGTCCTATATATTTAGCCGGGGATTTCAATTTTCCCCTGCAGCCAGAAAAAGACAGCTACAACCCTACAATTTCGGTATCTAAAAAAATGTCCGCGACTTTGTGGAAAAATTTGAAGAGTCTCAATCTATATGACATTTGGCATTTTATACACACAGATAAAAGAGATTATACCTTTGTCTCAAATCCTACAGCAGATTAGACTATATATTTACTAATCAAAAAGGCCTAGCTAATGTACGCCATTGCGAGATCTTGCCAACCTCGTGGTCTGATCACTCAGCAGTAATGTTAAAATTTTCATGGCCTGAAGCACAACTAGAACCCTTTAATTGGAAACTGGATGAAACTCTGCTAAACAATCCAAGTTCTTTAAATAAATTATCAACACTTATATCAAATTATTTTACACATAATGTCAATACCGTAGAAGATAACTATATAGTATGGGAAGCGCATAAATGCGTAATTAGGGGAGAATTAATAAAACTAAAAGCACTGCAAAAACAACAATATCGCCAACAATATAAAGACTTAACAGAAACATTTGCAAAACTAGACCTCGCATTGAAACGCAACCCAAATGACCCCATAATAGTACAGGAATATAACATAGCCCGCAAAGCTTTAGATAATTTCTTAGAAATAGAATAACAAATCCTACATAAAAAAACAAACTGTATGTTTTACTATGAGAGCAACAGGGCAGGCAAATTATTGGCACGCGCACTAAAAGAGAAAAAATTCAAATCATTTATATACGAGATTCATAGCCCAAAATATAAGACTACCCTTTACACCACTAAAGAGATTCTCCGCACTTTTCAAGACTACTATACAGAGCTTTATAATATTACAACCCCCCCCCCAACTGAGGAACATCTTTCTAACCTTCATGCATATATAAATCATTGCCAAGTCCCTAAAAGTACACCAGAACAACTACAAACTTTGAAAAGGCCCATAACTTCACAGGAACTCCAATATGCAATAACTAATTTGCCTAATGGAAAAAGCCCAGGTCCAGATGGCTTATCAACCAAATACTACAAAGCTTTCTCCTCAATTCTTGTCCCACACCTAGCCAAACTCTTTAATGAGGTTACGGAAAAAAAACCATTCCCACCCTCGATGCTTGAGGCGCAAGTATCAGTACTCCCAAAACCGGGTAAGCAGCCAAACACACCGGCAAATTTACGCCCGATTTCTCTACTTAATGTAGATATTAAATTATTTGCAAAAATTTTTGCGACCCAAATTTATTTAGTCCTTCCATCTTTGATACATATAAATCAAGCAGGCTTCACACCTACACGTGAAGCTAGAGATAACATCCCCTCCGCTTTCATATCTATGGACGCGGAAAAAGCCTTTGATAGGCTCGATTGGGCTTTTCTGAAACAAACCTTATTTAAATTCGGATTCGACCAAGAACTAATAATGAAGATATTCGCATTATACAATGCGCTTCAAGCAAAAGTTAAACTAAATGATTCCTTCTCCCACCCATTAAAAATTAATAATGGAACCAGACAAGGGTGCCCCTTATCACCGCTACTTTTTGTCCTGTCAATGGAAATCTTAGCCTCATACATAATGAATGATACCGCTATCACAGGGCACAAAATAGGTTCAGTAGAATATAAAATCACACTTTACGCGGATGATATATTCCTTACCCTTACAAACCTAGACTCTACAATCCCTGCTTTGATAAACATGTTAGAAACATATGGGAGATTCTCCAACTTTAGTATAAACATTGCGAAGTCTGAATTGTTACATGTTAATTTATCCCCAACAACCTTAGCTAACCTACAGCAACAGTTTCAGTTTAAAGCGCAGAGAAAAGCAGTCAAATATTTAGGAGTTTATATAACCCCGATCGTACAAGATGTTCTAACACTAAATTATGAGAGCCTCATTCTAAATATAAACTCATTACTGAGAAGCTGGAACAATACATTTCTATCATGGTTAGGAAGACTTAATGCTATCAAAATGATCATATTACCCAAAATATTGTACCTACTGCAAACCCTACCCATACCCCTCCCTGACTCATTGATCCATAGGCTACAGAAAGCACTGAATAATTTTATTTGGGCAAATAAACGCCCACGCATCGCAACGGCTACATTATATAGGCCAAGAGAACTAGGAGGTATAGGAGCACCCAACATTCAACATTATAGACTAGCTACCTTTATGTCCACGGTGGTGGATTGGTGTAAGCACGGAATGAATAAAGAATGGGTTCAGTTATAAAACCATTTGGCCAACAATAATAACATAGGCAGGAATTGTTGGCTCCCCCCCCATCAGAGATCACTATCAGACACAATCTCAACCCCAACCCGAGAAACCTACAAATTATGGGACAAAATTATACAAAAACATACACATATCTCCCCAATACATTCTCCTCTGACTCCAATGGTGGGAAATATAATGTGCCCATTAAATATTAAAACACATGAGTCACCAGCGGTAACCATTAAGGACTTTCTTCCAGTCTATACTTTATTCAAAGATGGGAGAGTCAAATCACAAGCAGATCTTGCAGCCAGCTGTGGACCTAGATAAAATGTTTAGACTATGGCCCATATTTATCAAGCTCCGTACGGAGCTTGAAGGGTCGTGTTTCTGGCGAGTATTCAGACTTACCAGAAACACAAGTTATGAAGCAGGCGGACAGGAATCGCTGAAAATCAACCCGATCGAGTACGATCGGGATGATTGACACCTCCCTGCTGGCGGCCGCGAGTCAGCAGGGGGCGGCGTTGCACCAGCAGCTCTTGTGAGCTGCTGGTGCAATGTTAAATGCGGAGAGCGTATTGCTCTCCGCATTTAGCGAGGTCTTGCGGACCTGATCCGCACTGTCGGATCAGGTCCGCAAGACCTTGATAAATAGAGGCCTATCACTCCTGACAATAATGATCAATACCGCTAAAAGGTTGATACCATTAAATTGGAAAAGAAAAGACCTTCCTACAGTAGAGGTTTGGAGGAGCACAGTTACACATAACTTGGCGTTAGAAAAATATCATTATAGATAGACAAATAGACAAGATGATTATCATTCAATGTACTTTTTATGGGAGGAATACTTGAACACAACCCCTAAATACCTGTCAACCCCTAAATGGCACAAAACCTATGTAAATGACAAGGTGCACGTACTCACCCTGAAACATATTGGTCTATAAGGTGTTTTGTGTTTGTTCTACTTATTGTAATTTACACCTTGCCACAACCTTTAGAAGCAAATGGAATGCCCACAGTCAAGACAGCCCATTCTAGACTAGAGCCGGTATACTGGTACATTTGTAGTTTTTGTAGTTTTTATATGCATTTATTGATATACTGTGCATTATGACAAAGTGAAATGTTTTCCACTACTGAATGTTTGAATATTGTATACATAATTTAAAAACTTGTCTTAGCCATACTTGCTTAAACAGAAATGTATGCAAGTTTAATTTCTTTAATAAAACTGTTGAAAAAAAAAATCCATTCAGTGGAACGTGGTGCATCTGTTCTTGTAAATGAGGGTCACATTTTCTCTAGGTATCTAAAATGGCATCAGATGGCTAATTTGGCTATTCCATTACCCGTGAATTGGCTCAATCACATCATGAAAATGTTGTAACCCATGAGATAGCTCATTTGGCAGAGAACAGAGACTCAAATGAAGTATAACATGGCACTTTATATCAGTTAATTAATTAAAAATTACCTCATCAAACAGATACCAAGGAGTATATTCCTGTGTAGCAGCTGAAATACAGTTTATTTACTTACCTTTTAGTGGGCTTTGACAGCATAAATAAATGTTTTTAAAACTTTGAAGAAAAAAGTTTAATTTTTTTTTTTATTACAATCAGCACTATTTTTTTTTATCAAAGATTATAATTTTATGTCTGTATTTTCAGTCCAAAATAAAAAATAAAATCCTCCTTCTCTATTTATAAGTTAATTTAAAACAATATTCCAGTCCCTGTGAAACATAAAGATTTGCATATTTAAGGCCATCCAACACACTTTAGCAATAATTCCAGAACATCAAGTTTTTCTACATTTGTTTTAGTAAAATGAGGAAAAATGTAAATATGAGCATTTTTTTTTGGGCTTTTGGAGACTTACATGGAAGAAGAACAACGTAACCATTGAGAAAATAAAGGATCATCAAAACCAGTTATACAACTAAGAAAATGACCTGGATTTCAGTTTCTAGAGGTGCAGGGACAGATAGGCAGAGTGTAGTACAAAAGCTCTGTGAATGTTATGGCTCACAATAACATTTAAAACACTGATATTCATGTAAACCATATGAGTGATGAGAAGCATCAATAATATAATATGTTCCGAACCTGAGACACAGGTGTGAACTTTTTTTCAGTGTCTTCTGTGGTTGCTCTAAGAGTTAAAGGGACAGTCTACACCAGAATTTTTATTGTTTTAAAAGATAGATAATCCCTTTATTACCCATTTCCCAGTTTTGCATAACTAACACAGTTATAATAATATACTTTTAACCTCTGTGATTACCTTGTATCTAAGCCTCTGCAAACTGCCCCTTTTTTCAGTTCTTTTGACAGACTTGCAGTCTAGCCAATAAGTGCCTGCTCCCAGATAACTTCTCGTGCACGAGCACAGTGTTATCTATATGAAATACGTGAACTAACACCCTCTAGTGGTGAAAAACTGTTCAAATGCAATCTGAAAGAGGTGGGCTTCAAGGTCTAAGAAATTAGCATATGAACCTCCTAGGTTAAGCTTTCAACTTAGAATACCAAGAGAACAAAGCAAAATTGGTGATAATAGTAAATTGGAAAATTGTTTAAAATTACATGCTCTATCTGAATCATGAAAATGTATTTTGGCCTAGACTGTCCCTTTAACATGTCACCTTCTTGTGTGAGATCTTTACTGGTCTTCAGGAGAAGAAGTATTTTCTTGAAAGATTATATATGCATATTACTCACATAGAAATTAAAAAAATGCAAATGTAATGATTTTTTTTATCTGTGAAAGGAAAAGTTAAACACAAAGCAAGAATGTGAGCAAAAATGTTTTACATTACAGTTGATACAGCTGAGAAAATGACCTTGATTTTAGATTTAGAGAGGAAAAGGGACAGGCAGGCAGAGTGTTAGAAAAATCTATGGGAAATGTTATGACACTGACATTCATGTAATCCATATAAGTGAAAAGCTCTGAACCTGTGACACATTGTGGGCTTTTTTTTCAGTGTCCTCCTAGGCAGTTGTCTCTTGACAGCTGTGTGGACATCATCTTTTAATACTGACTCTTTTACAAGCCTTATATTCATCAGCTAATCACATCTTGTCAACCTCTCTCTTACAAGACATTACAAAAATGTGTCCGTTTCTCACCAAAAATATTGGAAGAGTCTTAATCTTTTCTCTCTTGTTATATCCACAATTGACTATTCCAACATTATCCTTATTGCTCCACTACTCAAGCACCTTTCTTCTCAGCAATCCATTCTGATCTCTGCTGACCTTAATTGCTCTAAGAGTTGATATGTCACTTTCTTGAGTGAGGTCTTCACCATTTTTCAGGAGTAGAAGTATTTTCTTGAAAGATCTCCTGAATTATGTCTGCATATTACTCACATAGGGATTTAATCACTTAAAAAAACAAAAAACATGCAAATCTAATGTGTAATTTTTTTTTTAAATGTATCCTAAAGGTTAAGTTGCAACTTTAACTAAAATGAAAACCTGGAGAAGTAAAAGAAAATATGTAAAATATGTAATGTTTGAGAACACTCTGTATGAAGATAGAATATACATGATTAAAACATGGAACCCTATCAGTGAGGTTATTGGACATACTAGTATCATGACCTTGAAGCAACATGTGTTCTGTATCATCATATTTATCTGTCCTTCATTTGATTACCCTGGGGAATGGGGACATGTAGACTTGTTTCAAGGAGAAAAAATAAATAAAACAAAATACCCAAACATAATAACATTAATGTACATGGGCATTTACAGAAATGTTTCCTTTGAAGGGTACAGGGTGGATAAAAAAAGATGCTACATCAATAATAATGATAATGTAGACAAATGAAATATCAGGCCACTCAATAATTCACTTTTACAATATTCTTCCTATATTCTCACACACCACAACGGTATCTGTTTATGCAAAATATGCCTGTTTTCATTAAAATAAAGTCTGACCAGGAATCTAATCGTTTTCTCTAAAAAAATATACAGCTCTGGAAAAAATAAGAGACCACTGCAACAATATCAGTTTTACCATTTATAGGTATGTGTTTGAGTAAAACAAACATTTTTTATTTGTAAATAAATATCTGTCTTTGTGAAGGATGCATGAATTAAGTCATGTACAAGGTTATTCTGGAGGAAAACTTGCTTTCTTCTGCTCTGACAATGTTCCCCAACACTGATGATTGCTTTTTTCAGCAGGACAATGCTCCATGCCACTCAGCTGGGTCAATCAAGGTGTGGATGGAGGACCACCAGATCAAGACCCTGCCATAGCCAGCCCAATCTCCAGACCTGAACCCCATTGTAAACCTCTGGAATGTGATCAAGAGGAAGATGGATGCATAAAGTCCCCCATGAATAATGTGAAAGACTGGCGGAGAGCATGCCAAGATGCATGAAAACTATGGTTGAGAATCTGAACTCTTGCTAAGTTAAAACATAAGTATTGTATTTAAAAATTATTATAAACTTGTTTTCTTTGTAATATTTGAGCTCTGAAAACACTGCATATTTTTAGTTATTTTGACCAATTCTCATTTTCTGCAAATAAATGCTCTAAATGACAATATTTTTATTTGGATTTTGGGAGAAATGTTGTCAGTATTTTATAGAAAAAAAAACAAAACCCAAAAATGATCATTTCACTCAAACACATACCTATAAATAATAAAACCAGAGTAACTGTTAATTTTGCAGTGGTCGCTTCTTTTTTCCAGGAGCTGTATACTGTATATCCTACTGAAATGCTCTATGGAAATTACATTATTTAAAATGTTGGATTAAAAATGCTGCAAAATGTAGATGTCACCATTAGTTCTGCTTAATTTAAAATGAGAGTGACTTAGGCTAGGATGGGATTAGAATTATGCCAAAGGGAGTATTTATTTGACCTGTTTTCTGGTAATCTAATTATGAAAATGTGTTTCTACCCCAAGAAAGGATGGAGTTCATTCTGTGGACTGCAGACCCTTAACATTTATATATGTTGGTCATTGATATGTGCACAAATATCTGTCTGTAATTGGCAAAGGAAAAAAGTTAAACAACATTTAAAAGGTTTTTCAAGGGATGTGTCCAGGTCTTGCAAACCAATTAATATTTTTCTAACAAAATAAGTTTTAAATGACTTATTAAAAACAAATTGCATGCAATTCTTTTGCAGTTTAATGGATAAATAAAATCATGGACGTTGATGTCCCTTTAAGGTTAATGTGATTGTTTAAAGTTAACCCCCTTGCTCTCGCTAGTATACAAGAAACCTGAAATGCATTGTTTTAAACTGCACTTACACAGAATAAAAAAAGGACATTTTTAGGTACATGATCATATAAAGCTATATAATAATAGTCAAAGGACCAGTCAACACATTATGGCCTAGATTTGGAGTTCGGCGGTAGCCGTCAAAACCAGCGTTAGAGGCTCCTAACGCTGGTTTTGGCCGCCCGCTGGTATTTGGAGTCAGTGATTAAAGGGTCTAACGCTCACTTTTAAGCCGCGACTTTTCCATACCGCAGATCCCCCTACGCCATTTGCGTATCCTATCTTTTCAATGGGATCTTTCTAACGCCGGTATTTAGAGTCGTTTCTGAAGTGAGCGTTAGAGCTCTAACGACAAAACTCCAGCCGCCTGAAAATAGCAGGAGTTAAGAGCTTTCTGGCTAACGCCGGTTCATAAAGCTCTTAACTACTGTACCCTAAAGTACACTAACACCCATAAACTACCTATGTACCCCTAAACCGAGCTCCCCCCACATCGCCGCCACTTGATTAAAATGTTTAACCCCTAATCTGCCGACCGCCACCTACGTTATACGTATGTACCCCTAATCTGCTGCCCCTAACCCCGCCGACCCCTGTATTACATTTATTAACCCCTAACCTGCCCCCCACAACGTCGCCGCCAGCTACTTAAAATAATTAACCCCTAATCTTCCGACCGCAAAGCGCCGCCACCTACGTTATCCCTATGTACCCCTAATCTGCTACCCCTAACACCGCCGACCCCTATATTATATTTATTAACCCCTAATCTGCCCCCCTCAACGTCGCCGACACCTGCCTACACTTATTAACCCCTAATCTGCCGAGCGGACCTGAACGCTACTATAATTAAGTTATTAACCCCTAACCCGCCTCACTAACCCTATCATAAATAGTATTAACCCCTAATCTGCCCTCCCTAACATCGCCGACACCTACCTTCAATTATTAACCCCTAATCTGACAACCGGAGCTCACTGCTATTCTAATAAATTGATTAACCCCTAAAGCTAAGTCTAACCCTAACACTAACACCCCCCTAACTTAAATATAATTTGCATCTAACGAAATTAATTAACTCTTATTAAATAAATGATTCCTATTTAAAGCTAAATACTTACCTGTAAAATAAATCCTAATATAGCTACAATATAAATTATAATTATATTGTAGCTATTTTAGGATTAATATTTATTTTACAGGCAACTTGGTATTTATTTTAACTAGGTACAATAGCTATTAAATAGTTAAGAACTATTTAATAGCTACCTAGTTAAAATAATTACAAAATTACCTGTAAAATAAATCCTAACCTAAGATATAATTAAACCTAACACTACCCTATCAATAAAATAATTAAATAAACTACCTACAATTACCTACAATTAACCTAACACTACACTATCAATAAATTAATTAAACACAATTGCTAAAAAAAAATACAATTAAATAAACTAGCTAAAGTACAAAAAATAAAAAAGAACTAAGTTACAAAAAATAAAAAAATATTTACAAACATAAGAAAAATATTACAACAATTTTAAACTAATTACACCTACTCTAAGCCCCCTAATAAAATAACAAAGCCCCCCAAAATAAAAAATTCCCTACCCTATTCTAAATTAAAAAAGTTACAAGCTCTTTTACCTTACCAGCCCTGAACAGGGCCCTTTGCGGGGCATGCCCCAAGAATTTCAGCTCTTTTGCCTGTAAAAGAATAAATACAATACCCCCCCGCAACATTACAACCCACCACCCACATACCCCTAATCTCACCCAAACCCCCCTTAAATAAACCTAACACTAAGCCCCTGAAGATCTTCCTACCTTGTCTTCACCATACCAGGTTCACCGATCCATCCTGGCTCCAACATCTTCATCCAACCCAAGCGGGGGTTGGCGATCCATCATCCGGTGCTGAAGAGGTCCAGAAGAGGCTCCAAAGTCTTCCTCCTATCCGGCAAGAAGAGGACATCCGGACCGGCAAACATCTTCTCCAAGCGGCATCTTCGATCTTCTTCCATCCGGTGCGGAGCGGGTCCATCTTGAAGCAGGCGACGCGGATCCATCCTCTTCTTCCGTTGTCTCCCGACGAATGACGGTTCCTTTAAGGGACGTCATCCAAGATGGCGTCCCTCGAATTCCGATTGGCTGATAGGATTCTATCAGCCAATCGGAATTAAGGTAGGAATTTTCTGATTGGCTGATGGAATCAGCCAATCAGAATCAAGTTCAATCCGATTGGCTGATCCAATCAGCCAATCAGATTGAGCTCGCATTCTATTGGCTGTTCCGATCAGCCAATAGAATGCGAGCTCAATCTGATTGGCTGATTGGATCAGCCAATCGGATTGAACTTGATTCTGATTGGCTGATTCCATCAGCCAATCAGAAAATTCCTACCTTAATTCCGATTGGCTGATAGAATCCTATCAGCCAATCGGAATTCGAGGGACGCCATCTTGGATGACGTCCCTTAAAGGAACCGTCATTCGTCGGGAGACAACGGAAGAAGAGGATGGATCCGCGTCGCCTGCTTCAAGATGGACCCGCTCCGCACCGGATGGAAGAAGATCGAAGATGCCGCTTGGAGAAGATGTTTGCCGGTCCGGATGTCCTCTTCTTGCCGGATAGGAGGAAGACTTTGGAGCCTCTTCTGGACCTCTTCAGCACCGGATGATGGATCGCCAACCCCCGCTTGGGTTGGATGAAGATGTTGGAGCCAGGACGGATCGGTGAACCTGGTATGGTGAAGACAAGGTAGGAAGATCTTCAGGGGCTTAGTGTTAGGTTTATTTAAGGGGGGTTTGGGTTAGATTAGGGGTATGTGGGTGGTGGGTTGTAATGTTGGGGGGGGGGTATTGTATTTATTCTTTTACAGGCAAAAGAGCTGAAATTCTTGGGGCATGCCCCGCAAAGGGCCCTGTTCAGGGCTGGTAAGGTAAAAGAGCTTGTAACTTTTTTAATTTAGAATAGGGTAGGGAATTTTTTATTTTGGGGGGCTTTGTTATTTTATTAGGGGGCTTAGAGTAGGTGTAATTAGTTTAAAATTGTTGTAATATTTTTCTTATGTTTGTAAATATTTTTTTATTTTTTGTAACTTAGTTCTTTTTTATTTTTTGTACTTTAGCTAGTTTATTTAATTGTATTTTTTTTTAGCAATTGTGTTTAATTAATTTATTGATAGTGTAGTGTTAGGTTAATTGTAGGTAATTGTAGGTAGTTTATTTAATTATTTTATTGATAGGGTAGTGTTAGGTTTAATTATATCTTAGGTTAGGATTTATTTTACAGGTAATTTTGTAATTATTTTAACTAGGTAGCTATTAAATAGTTCTTAACTATTTAATAGCTATTGTACCTAGTTAAAATAAATACCAAGTTGCCTGTAAAATAAATATTAATCCTAAAATAGCTACAATATAATTATAATTTATATTGTAGCTATATTAGGATTTATTTTACAGGTAAGTATTTAGCTTTAAATAGGAATCATTTATTTAATAAGAGTTAATTAATTTCGTTAGATGTAAATTATATTTAAGTTAGGGGGGTGTTAGTGTTAGGGTTAGACTTAGCTTTAGGGGTTAATCAATTTATTAGAATAGCGGTGAGCTCTGGTCGTCAGATTAGGGGTTAATAATTGAAGGTAGGTGTCGGCGATGTTAGGGAGGGCAGATTAGGGGTTAATACTATTTATGATAGGGTTAGTGAGGCGGGTTAGGGGTTAATAACTTTATTATAGTAGCGCTCAGGTCCGCTCGGCAGATTAGGGGTTAATAAGTGTAGGCAGGTGTCGGCGACGTTGAGGGGGGCAGATTAGGGGTTAATAAATATAATATAGGGGTCGGCGATGTTAGGGCAGCAGATTAGGGGTACATAGGGATAACGTAGGTTGCGGCGGTTTACGGAGCGGCAGATTAGGGGTTAAAAAAAATATGCAGGGGTCAGCGATAGCGGGGGCGGCAGAATAGGGGTTATTAAGTGTAATGCTAGGGGTGTTTAGACTCGGGGTACATGTTAGAGTGTTAGGTGCAGACGTAGGAAGTGTTTCCCCATAGGAAACAATGGGGCTGCGTTAGGAGCTGAACGCTGCTTTTTTGCAGGTGTTAGGTTTTTTTTCAGCTCAAACAGTCCCATTGTTTCCTATGGGGGAATCGTGCACGAGCACGTTTTTGAGGCTGGCCGCGTCCGTAAGCACCGCTGGTATCGAGAGTTGCATTTGCGGTAAAAATGCTCTACGCTCCTTTTTTGGAGCCTAACGCAGCATTTGTTTGAACTCTCGATACCAGAGTTAATTTTATGGTGCGGCCAGAAAAAAGCCCGCGGAGCGTTAACAGCCCTTTTACCGCCAAACTCCAAATCTAGGCCTTAATTTGCATAATCAACAAATGCAAGCTAACAAGACAATGCAATAGCACTTAGTCTGAATTTCAAATGAGTAGTAGATTTTTTTTATAACAAATTTCAAAGTTATGTATATTTCCACTCCCCTTGTACCATGTGATAGCAATCAGCCAATCACAAATGCATATACGTATAGTCTGTGAATTCTTGCACATGCTCAGTAGAATCTGGTGACTCAATAATTGTAAATATAAAAGACTGTGCACATTTTTTAATGGAAGTAAATAGGAAAGTTTTTTAAAATTACATGCTGTATCTGAATCTTGAAAATTTAATTTAACTTGAGTGTCCCTTTAACAGGGGAGCACTTGACACTGATATAAAGTCTCTGGGCCTGATGACCTAAAGCTCTACACTTTGGCGAAATGATCTAAGGCATCTTGTCAGTATGGCAATGTCCCTAAAATAATTTTATTAACACAAAGTTTATCTTGAGACATGTTAATCTTGTCATGCAGGGTTCTGTATGTGAATGGGAGGCTCCTATATTACAATATAAGTTCTAAAAAAAAGTCCCTTAGATTTTGTGTAATTTCTCTTCATGACGATGAGTTTTTAATCATTGGGCCCTCAGTCTGCAGCAAACACAAATTAAACTGAAATGTTTTCACTAAAATTTAAATTGTTTTTAGTTTAGTACACATTATTTTCCTGACTGTTAAATAAGTGTATTGTGAATTTTGAGCAAACTTTACCTGCATACAGCTGGTGAGATAAATCTGTCACACGTGCAGGTGTAAAATGCTTAGAGAATTTTATAAGGGTTGTGAGAGAGCTTCATGCACACCCTGGGAATGCTCCTGTTGAGCCCAATTTGTAAATCATACACATAAATATACGAATAGTGGGGGGGCGGAGCCGGCCAGCGTGAGAGATGGCCGCACTTTAATGTGAGCTCCGAGTGCAAGTTCCCTAGATCGCTTCTACAAGGACTTATTAGGAGTCACCCAGCTGTAAAATTATTCACATACAACTCTGGGACAGATGGAGACTTGATTGAACATAGGCTCTACCCATATAGCCCGATGCCAACCGCAGCTCCGTTTTGAGGCCTCAACAACGGCCGCCATCTTGGGAGCTTGAAGCTGGAGTTTAGCACGCAAGATCCCACTGGAGCACTAAGGAATGTGTGACCGATGCTCTGAACGACCGCAAAGGCTGCAGTAGTCACCGGATAGATCACTGACAGGTACTTTTAAAGTGTGGTGTGCGCTAAGCTTGGGGACTCCTGACATAACCGCTATCCCTTACAGCCCATGGGCTACGCATGTACTTTCGGACCCTTAGGGGCTTAAAAGAGGCAAGCAGCAATTGATATGGGAGCCCTGAGACACATGTCTGCCATCTTACAAGGCATTATTAACCATTGAAACACAGAGTTATACCCGCACAGGCAAATTATATCCTCTATAGTATTAAGCACATGGATGTACACAGATAATGGGCCTTGAAAGGAATTCTACAGTAATACCTGCAAAAACTGAGATTTTACTAGCTGCTCCCATAAAAGAGCGTTATCATCATGCCTAGCACAAAAAATAAATATGCAAAGAGATCTCGCATGAGATTGCAGAGACATCACATGTTAAATTAATCACTGTGCATATGTGGTGAGGGAGAACCTTAAAACCGAAGTATTAGCACTGCTGCACACCCTGTTGACAAGTCCCTGCGCACAGTTTGAAGAGTTAGGGTAATAACATATAAACTGAGACCAGAGGCAGCCTATCCTATTAACCAAAATGTCTCCAAAAAAAATAATGGCAAAAGGGAAAGAGGTCAAGAAACCTGTTGCATCACGCAACTCAGTAAGCTCTTTTTTCAGACCCACTGAACCCTCCCAATCTACTCTATCTGACTCTAATACACCACGGAGGTCAGAGATGTCTCCCTCCGAAAGTGAGGACAGTGATTTGGAAGAATCTGTTCACCTAACAAAATCCTTTCTGGCCACTATACCATCTAAAAGTGATTTAGACAATATAGTTGTTAAGGTTCGAGACTGCATTAAAGAGGAGCTGGCTACCTTGAGAAAAGATATGACGGAGATTGGTAACAGGGTGGAAGCCCTAGAAGAAGATAATGAGTTTAACCAGCAAGAAATCTCCAGCTTGCAGACCACAGCTCACATACATGATTCATTATTCACGCAATTACAACACAAGTTAGAGGACCTGGAGAACAGGGAAAGACGCCAGAATCTCCATATTAGGGGAATTCCAGAAACAATCCTGCCGAACACTATCCCTGAATTCCTAAAAGGCCTCTTTTCCTCTATTTTGGGCCCATCTTCTACCGCAGATCTCACGATGGACAGAGCCCACAGGGCACTTAGACCGAGACCCTCAGACCAAGCGCCTCCAAGAGACGTCATACTTAAATTGACCCACTTCCAAATGAAGGAGGATATCTTGAAAGCTGCTAGACAACTTAAGGATATAAACTTTCAGAATTGCCATTTACAAATATTCACAGATCTCGCTCCCCGTACTTTGCAAAGGCGGAAAGAATATCAACATATAACAACACTGCTCAGAGGTAAGGGGATCCCATATCGTTGGGGTTTCCCCTGCTCTCTTAATGTTTCCCATAATGGCACTAAACACACCTGTAAGTCCCTGGATGATATACCAGATCTATGTGTGGCCTTGGGGATTGATCCCCCTCAACAAGCATCAGTGAGAGAGGATGAAGAAAGAGCGGTGGGGGCGAGACCTGAAAGACCTCCCAAAGCTCAGTGGCAACAGCAAAAGCCAAAGAAGGCGAAGAAAGTCCAGGACACTTTACCTGCTGACAGCTATGGATGAATCTGAGGAAGCTAATTGGGTGAGATAATTCCGTGTTTTGTTACCTTACAAACCTTCCTTTAACGGGAGCTTCTTTGTTGTTATCTGAACTTTTCCAGTGAAGAGACTGAACATTTTCCTATAATAACTTTTAAATTGCTCAGGGCTGAAAGCTTTTAGAAGCAAAAATGTTCTTGTATTTTTCCCTCTTTTTTGCTCAGGGTTGAAAGCTTTAAGAAGCAACAATGTTCTTGTATTTTTATACCTGTTCAAGTATAAGCTATAAATAGGGGCAAGCTATTCTACCCCTAAGTAGTGACATATAATGTTAGGTTATGTGTTCAAGTTAAGTTTATTGTTTTTGTTATTTATGTTTGTGTTGTTGTTGTTTATGTTTAAATGCAATCTATCTGCCCTTAACAAATTTACAATGCAGGACTTTTGTAGACTATATCGGAACAGACTTCGTAGCTTTGTGACGAGACTCGACGATCAGACACATACTGACCTAGAGAAGTGGGCATGATGGGCCCTCAGCCAATTACTTTCATGACACAGAATGTTAAAGGTTTTAACATACCCCATAAAAGACGTATAGCATTTAGCGATATTAAACATAAGCAGGTAGAAGTACTATTCTTGCAAGAGACACATTATTTAGGAGGACAGGAACCTAAGTTCTTTACATCAACCTACACCAGCCACTACCACAGCAGTCATCCGACAAAGAAGATTTCTGGGGTGAGCATTTTACTTCATAGATCACTACAGTTTCATGTCCAACAAGTAGATAGAGATAGTGAGGGGAGATATTTGGCACTAATGGGTCTACTACATGGGAAGCCAATTACATTGGTAAATGTCTACGCCCCAAACACACACCAAGCGTCCTTTTTTCGCAAAATATCCAACAATATCATGGCTTTTCATAAAGGCTCTCTTATTATTGGGACTGACTTAAATTCCCCTCTTGATTCGGGGTTGGATACCTCTAATGCACATTCACAACTGTCAAGGAGGTCACTTAGATCTATCAAGGAGGATTTGACACTATTAGGGATCCATGATGTCTGGCGTGTCCAGCATCCACTTAGTAGGAATTACACTTTCTATTCGGCACCACAGAACACCCACTCTCGCATAGATTATATTTTTGTAGACCACTACACTATCTCCTCCATATCATCTACTGACATCATACCTACTAGTTGGTCTGATCACTCTGCTGTGATCTGTAAGATGCAATGGTCCACACTCCCTTTCAAGCCATTTCAATGGCGCTTTGACGATACACTACTTAAAGAAGACTTACTAACACAACAAGTAGAAAAATCCATTAGGGAATACTTTGAAAATAATAACACACCAGGCATTGATGTATTCACTTTGTGGGAGGCACATAAGTGTGTTATCAGGGGGGAGATGATAAAGCTTAGGTCAATGCAGGGTAAGGCATATAGGCAGCAATATACAGACCTATCCGCTATATATCAGCACACTGACAAATTATACAAAAATAACCCACAGGATGTTTCCCTAAAACATCAACACGAAGAAGCCCGACAAAAACTTACAAAATTCCTTGACCATTCGGCCCAGAAACAGGCACTGAAATTGCGACAAAAATTCTTTGTAGAAAGTAACAAGCCTGGCAGACTCCTTGCAAGAGCACTTAAAGCAAAGCAGTCAACACATTACATCCCCATGCTACAAGATCCCCCTAATAAGCCCACGGTGGAAACTCAGAAAATAGCAGAGATATTTAGAAGGTACTATGCTGCTCTATATAGTTTGACGCCATATAGAAACAAGACAACTCATCACTTGCATTGTCAACGATATTTAGATACTATAAAATTACCAAAGATATCCAGTGAGGAGTTAGACTCCTTTCACTCTGCGATAACGGCTGAAGAGATAGGAAGTGCCATACACTCACTTAAACAAGGGAAAAGCCCTGGCCCGGATGGCCTTACTAGTGGTTATTACAAAAAATGTAAGCACCTCCTCCTGCCTCATTTGCTCTCAGTTTTTAACAGTATTGACGAGTCCCATAATATGCCCCCTTCTATGCTGGAAGCTATCATCACAGTTATACTGAAACCGGGCAAAGACCCAACAGTCCCATCAAATTATCGCCCAATCTCTCTGTTGAACGTAGATATAAAAATCTATGCAAAAATCTTGGCCACAAGAATTAACAAAATCTTACCCGGGTTGATTCATCCTGACCAGGTGGGCTTTGCACCGCAGAGAGAAGCTAAAGACAATACAGTAAAAGTTCTTCACCTGATACAATACGCGACCACATATGACATACCCCTAGTTTTACTATCGACTGACGCTGAAAAAGCTTTTGACAGACTTGATTGGACCTTTCTTAAACTTACCCTACAGAAATTTGGCTTCCCCGACGGTTTTATACAGAAAATATTAACCCTTTACACAAGGCCCACTGCTAAAATTAAGGTTAATGGTGCATTATCTAGCTCCTTTTGTATATTAAATGGCACCAGACAAGGGTGCCCTTTATCACCCCTGTTATTTGTACTATCAATGGAAGTACTAGCTGCTAAACTATGCGATAATCCTGCCATCACTGGACTCCCCATAAACAATACCCACCACAAATTAGCACTTTATGCTGACGACTTACTATTGACTTTGACTCACCCGACCTCATCTCTCTCTGCGGTGCAGAGCAACCTGGAAGAATTTGGCTTATGTTCTAATTATTTAGTTAACAAAACTAAATCCGAATTACTCCCTATCAATCTAACCGAAGTTGAGATTCACACGCTTAGTGCACGGGTGCCGTACTCAATACAGAAGTCCTCACTGAAATACCTGGGTATTAACCTAGCAAATAGCATACAGCAGTTGCAGGAACTGAACTATGAACCACTCTTAGCAACTATTACCAAAGACACATCGAGGTGGCTAAACAAAAATATTTCCTGGTTGGGTAGGATAGGGGTAGCTAAAATGACTATCCTCCCTAAGATCTTATATGTATTTCAAGCACTCCCCATACCATTATCTGACACTTACCTTAACAAACTGCAATCAGTGATGAACTCGTACATCTGGAGGAAAAGACCTCCCAGAATAGCCAGGTCCACTCTTTTTCTATCAAAAAAATATGGAGGTTTGGGTGTACCAGATCTGAGGGGGTATCGTACAGCGGTCTTTTTACGTAGAATAGTAGATTGGTGCACACTTCCCTCAATACACAACAAAATATGGTTGACGTTGGAACACGACCTGACTAACCAGGCCCAACTTGGGGTATATTGCTGGCAACCTAAAGGACACCAGCCGGCCATAACAAAAGTGTACCCTATAATTAGGGAGACATTTGATGTGTGGTCCAAGATTCTAACCATGTATCCACATCTTTCCACAGTCCCCTCCCCCTTGACGACAGCCCTTGCCAACCCTGACTTTATAAGCGGAATGTCGGTCTCACCTAGCGTACAGGGCTGTCTGGACAGATTTCTCCCACTATATACTATACTAGACTCAGGCAAACTGATGCCTAGACAGCATTTATCAGACTTAGGAATTACACAATTCACTAACTGGTTTGGATATTTGCAACTTAAGCACTTTGTACACACCCACAAACTTAGACACTTAACCACTAGAGAACGCTTCCCATTAGAAAGATTATGCACCCTTGACTCGCCCCCACCACATGCTATCTCCACCTTATACCAATTACTAATCACACCCTCTGACTTCAAACAAACCTCGACTATACTTTCTTGGCATAAAGAACTCCCTTATACACTCTCGGAAGACGAATGGTACACTATATTCATGCATACCAGCAAATCCGCACACTCGGCCGCATTACTAGAAACTAACTATAAATTTCTACTTCGTTGGTACCTCACCCCCCATAGATTAAAATATATTTTCCCGGAAGCATCGGACAGATGCTGGAGGAAATGCTCAGGAGAGGGCACGCCTTACCATATCTGGTGGGAATGCCCCAAGGTTCAGAAGTTCTGGACAAAGGTAAACCAGGAGATGAGCAGGTTATTGAATCACGATCTTCCTCTAGACCCCTTAGTGTACCTGTTTCATGTCCTGCCTAAACTCCCATTTAAACATTACTCATCCCTCCTCCAGTTAGCTATCTGCAGCGCCAAACAAATACTTCCCAGACTATGGAAATCTGAAGCCATACCCACTCTACAGATGTGGAGATCACAAATGGAAACAAATCTGTCACTAGAGAGGTACTTTTACTACACTACAGGTAAATTGGATTTCTATGCTGAAATGATGTTCTTTTGGGAATCCTATCAATGCCCCAGACAGAGGTGATCCCCCCATGTGGATACCTTGGGCTTACACAATAGAGGAGCTTAGCATGGAACTAGTTAGAAAGGGACTTAAAGCTCACCGCTAGTACAGTAGTGAGAGATGACACTCCTTAATAGTTGAAGGCATAAATGCACCCCTAGGGATGTTCAACATGACCTGGGTTGCTGGGAACGACATATATGAATAGAGGATGACATCACCGAAGTAGCCACCTATACAGAGTATTATGAATACAGACCTTTCGATTTTAACATGGAGTTCATAGCTTGTTCTATAGGTTTTCACAGACCGGGTGGGAGGGAGAAGTCTTATTATGCTGAAGTTTGCACACATATGGGACTCGTTATTACTGGAAAGGGGAAGAAGTCATGTGCCCCCTTTTACATGTATGTTTTACACGTATGTTTTATAAAAGTGTCACGAAAAACACCAACTGTTAGGCTATGTATGAGATGGCTCTGTGTACTGCTGAAGTCCTGTTATTGATGTATTGTTGAATTGCAATTTTTATTGTATTGTGAAATTTGACATAAATAAAAGATTAAACAAAAAAAATATACGAATAGTGATCCTAATCTGTTAAAGTTACACAAAAACTGTGAAAGCATAATCCAAATTTCTAAATTACAATTCAAAATACATTGCTGTATACATAATCTAAATGCATTAAAATACAAAATAGAAAGTGCAAAGCTTAAATGTAATAATACTGAAATAGTCTAATTTGAAGTGTAAAGTAATATAAAATGCAAACCACAAAATGTGTAACAAAACACTTATGTCATGCAGTTCTATATTGCACAGGGATTGTCTCTCCTACACATCCATAAAAAGCAGGGAACGTCCCATAGTAAAATAGAGCAAAATTTGTCTTTCAAGAATCTTGTGAGAATTTCAAGTTTAGATCACCTGGTCCATAATATGATCTGTGTCGCAATACCTGATAGTATCTCAATAAAGGAAGGACAAAACTGAAGCATAGATGGAAGGTCAAATCAAAAAGTTCATCAGGTCTACCCATACTTGCTTTTTATGTAGCTCAGAGGGACGGTAACCATTTTTTCTGTCAGTCTAAAAAGTAAATATGAAAAGAAGACTGTTGAAACCATAATGTAAATAAAAGTTTAAATCATGTGCAGGCCAGAACCTGCAGTGCTACAGTGAATTGGGGCACATCCTTCACAGATTAAATCAGCTAAAACATAAATGAGGAAGTGAGCTCTGCTGTGCTTCTTTGTGGCAGGTGGTAAAATATTGCAAATGCTTCTATTTCAAACTGAAATGCACCCATTTACAATTTTGACCTTTCTTTCTCTTTAATGGAATGGATAGACCATGATATTTTAACCCCTTGAGTGCTAACGATGGCTCTGCGCCATCACAGAGTTTCACACTCAAGTGCTAACGGCGGCTCAGAGCTGTCGCTAGCACTCTCCCACCTTGAGGGAGATCCGGGGGCTCCCACCCGCTCTTACCCTCGGTGATCGGGCCTGTATAGTGACTTACCGTGGCTTAACGTTTTGCAAGGTGACATCACGTGCAATGACGTGATGACGTCACCACGCAACTTTATTTAAAAATGACAATGACAAGTACAGGGAAAGGGGGCATGCTGCTTAGAAGCCTGTATCTCAGACATCTAAGCAGCTACAGACCCCCAAGACCCACCATTTTAAAAAAAAACTTAGCTTAGCCCCCAGGTGGGAAAGTGCTTAGCACTCAAAGGGTTAAACAACTTTCCAATTTACTTCTATCATCAAGGTTGCTTAATTCTCTTGGTATTCTTTGTTAAAGGGTAATCCTAGGTGAACTCAGAAGCGTGCACGTGTCTTGAGCCATCTTGCAGCAGTGGCTGCAACAATGTTTATAACAACGTAATACATAGTTGCAAATACTGCAGCCATAAACTGCTAAAGACCTGTGCATGCTCCCAAGCTCCTGCCAGCCTACCTTGGTATACTCTTCAACAAAGGATACCAAGAGAACAAATTATTTTTATAACAGTTTAAAATTGAATGCTCTCTCTGAATCATGAACATTTAAAGTGATGTGAAACCCCACATTTTTCTTTCCCGATTCAGCTAGAGCATCCATTTGGAGCTTGATAAATGGCCCCAGTATGTGATTTTAAACAACTTTTCAATTGACTTCTGTTATCTATTTTTTGTGTTCTCTTGATATGCTTTGTTGAAAAGGATACCAAGGTAGGCCCAGGAGCTGCTGATTGGTGGTTGCTCATTAATGCCTCATGTTATTGGCTCACCCAATGCATTCAGCTAGCTCCCAGTACTGCATTGCTGTTTCTTCAACAAAAAATACCAAGAGAATGAAGCAAATTAGATAATAGAAGTAAACTGGGTTCTCTCTCTGGACCATAAAAGACAAAATGTGAGTTTCATGTCCCTTTAACAGTGTGTTTAACCCTTTTGCGGATGTTAATTACATAGTTATATTCAAGCAACATAAAATAAGAGCATTTACTTTTTGCACTCATATGTCCCTTTAAAGGTTTTCATCATTTCATTTCTCTCCTCTAAGCTATACATATTATGGTCATTACATTTATCTGTCATTTTTAGATAACACATAGAGTTATAACATAATCTCAGTTTTTGTTTGCATGATAAATCTGGCACTGCTATGATGTAACAGAGAAGTATTGCACTCACAGCGCTTAAAGGACCAATAACTCCTATCTAGGGTGGGCCCCCACTGCCCACAAAAAAAAATACTGTCGGATATGGGTTTAGAAAGGAGCGCCAGTTAAGTCAAGGTCTGGTGTGTGTGTGAGGGATGTGTTCACACTAGTATATATGGAACCCTTTGTAAGGGCTATATTCCTATGATTAACTGCAGAGACTGTAATATTTATAGAACAATGTGGATAAAAGTTATAATCACAATTTTAATACAAACCCAAATTAAATAGCTAAACACGGATCCATGATATATAAAAACATATATGCTTAAAAACACTTTAAAATAATGATATGTAAGATTCAAAGGGAAAGTGTCCCTCCAAGAACAGAATGTCCCAAATCTTGGTAACTGATAAAATGTTATAGTAGCTGTACCGTTATATTATTATGGGTATGAGAGTGGTACACAGAGAGTGGTAGATGTTTGTTAGACTTAACTACCCTCTACTCCATAAGGATTGAGTCTATCCAAACAAGTGATACAAAAAATTGGTAGAATAGTGTCTACCAATATAGTGGATACAATATTAAACAGATAAAGGAACAACAGAACATATAATTCACATGTGAAGAAAAACAAAAAATGAGAGAAGGTGATCAAAAAAATGACTAGTGTGTACACAAGCTAGTGTTGATCAAAAAATAATCTCAAAAATGTTGGCACAAAAAAATTATTAAAAAATCGCACAGTGAGTGGTGTGTGAAAATGATATGTGAAAAAAATGTGAAAAAATTTGAAAAAATCATTAATCATAGGAATATAGCCCTTACAAAGGGTTCCATATATACTAGTGTGAACACATCCCTCACACACACACCAGACCTTGACTTAACTGGCGCTCCTTTCTAAACCCATATCCGACTGCTATGATGTAACTTGCAAAGAGTGAATCCTGGTCATGCTCAAAAGAATTTAGAATATATATATATATATATTTTGCAGGAGGGAGTAAAACAATGCCTGGCAGCAAATAGGGTTAAAGGGATAGGAAACCCCAACATTTGCTTTCATGATTTGGATAGAACATATTATTTTAAACAACTTTTCAATTTACTTCTATTATCAGATTTGCTTCATTCTCTTGTTATCATTTGCTGAAGGAACAGCATTGCACTACTAGCAGCTAGATGAACACATCTATTTAGCCAATCATAAGAGACAAATGTGTGCAGGCACCAATCAGCAGCTAGATCCTACTAGTGTAGGATATGTGCGTATTCTTTTTCAACCAGGGATGCCAAGAGAACGAATCACATTTGAAAATAGAAGTTAATTTAAAATGTTCTATCTGAATCATGCAAATTTAATATTGACTTTCCTATCCCTTTAAATCAATGTGCTTTCATTATATAAAAAAAAGCAAACATTAAGTTAAGCATCACACTCCACATCTTTATTTATTTTTTTATGCTACATTTCTGCAAGATTGTTTTGGCACAGAGTTAATTATTGTTTTGTCTCATTGAGTTTATAGTTGTTTTTAACGCAGATCTGTAATTCCAACCTATTAAACACAATGTGAATGAGACTGCACACAGCATTATGATGGAACCAAACAATTGTCTTTAATTTTCCCCAGCCTCTTTTAGTCCAGATGTTCAAACCACTTAGCGGAACAGTTCAACGCACTGTACAAAGTCAATCTGCTATTATATATTTACTTTCAAGTACTTTTTTTTTCTGCTTGTGAATGTTAACACAAGAGGTGCACCACAATAGTAGAATGTACAAAATACGGTTTAAGTTTGCACACGACACTTAATGTCTAAAAGGAGACACAGCTCAAATTACACTGCATGGCATTGTGACTGTCAGCTAAGAAGCAAGTATATTTTAAGAGAAATGCTAAGACGTGAACTCATGTTCTAAAGTTAGAAAGGGGGACAGTTATAGACAGTGCCAATTTATTAAAAGAAAGCCCCTGGACGGGACATGCAGAGGATGTAGAAAGGAAGGAGTATTTGAGGAAAGTCGAGTTGTTAGAGGAAAAAGGGGTGGTTTAGAATGCAAGTTGAATGGTTGATGCTTACTTATCTAGTAGTTGAAATAGCATCCTTTGCCCACTTTATACCGGATCTTATAAAGTGGGCGCAATGTTTCGTCACAGACTTGCTAAAGGGTTATTTGGTTAGTCTGGTGTGGGCTGTAGGATGCCACTCCAGGGGTCAGAGCATGGCCATGAGGTAAAGTCAGGGAGTTGGACTGGCACTAAGTTGGTTAAAGATATGGTAAATCCAAGCGTATAACAAACGCTAGGATTTACCATCACTAAACATAAACATTAGTTTCAGTCATCATTTACTAAAAAAATGCTGTAGCTTGCACATATGTATCAATAAAAGTTGTGAGGCACAAACACACTAGTTAATAGTGAGGTATGTGAACGATACGCAGTGGTGACGTCACATCCGGCTGAGTGGATATCTAGAAACTGTAAGCTGTAGGATATAACTAAATGTAGGCACCAATCAGCAAGTGCCACCCAGGGTTCTGAAACAAAATTGGGCCGGCTCCAAAGTCTACATTTTTGCTTTTCAAATAAAAATACCAAGAGAACGAAGAAAATTAGATAATAGGAGTAAATTAGAATGTTGCTTAAAATTGTATGCTCTATCTGAATCATGAAAAAAAAAAAACGGATTTAGTATCCCTTTAATACTGTATTCTATCTGGAAATCCACTGAGAAGCTTCTACACTTTACACCTTCCTATAGAGAGTTCTCTACAGACACAGTGGGGATTACATTCCATTAATGAGGATTATATACCTCATAGTATTGAGGTATAGGGGCCTATTTATGAAAGGCCTGTCGGACATGATCCGACATTGCGGATCATGTCCGACAGACATCGCTAAATGCGGAGAGCAATACGCTCTCCGCATTGCACCAGCAGCTCTTGTGAACTGCTGGTGCAACGCCACCCCCTGCAGATTCGCTAGCAGGGGGTGTCAATCAACCCGATCATATTTGATCGGGTTGAATTGCGGCGATGTCTGTCCGCCTCCTCTGAGCAGGCGGACAGGTTATGGAGCAGCAGTCTTTAAATGAAAAAAACTTAAAACATAAGCAGAAGAATCAAACTTAAACAGCTGCCTGGAGAACTTTTCTACCAAAAAATGCTTCCGAAGAAGCGATACATCAAAGCGGTAGAATCTGATCAACTGAAGCTTCATTCTTAAAAGTCCACGAAGTGTAGACTGATCTAGTAGAATGAGCTGTAATTCTCTGAGAGGGGGCTTGACCCGACCCCAAATAAGCTGAATGAAACCAAAGCTTTAACCACGAAGCCAAGGAAATGGCAGAAGCCCTTTGACCTTTCCTAGAACCAAAAAAGATAACAAATAGACTAGAAGTATTCCTGAAATCTTTAGTAGCTTCAACATAATATTTCAAAGCTCTTACCACATCCAAAGAATGGAAGTATTTCTCCAAAGAATTCTTAGGATTAGTACACAAGGAAGGGACAACAATTTCTCTATTAATGTTGTTAGAAATCACAACCTTAGGAAATAATTTAAATAAAGTCCGCAAAATCGCCTTATGCTGATGAAAAATCAGAAAAGGAGATTCACAATAAAGAGTTGATAATTCAGAAACTCTTCTAGCAGAAGAGATGGCCAAAAGGAACAACACTTTCCAAGAAAGTAGTTTAATATCCAAAGAATTCATAGGTTAAAATGAAGGAGCCTATAAAGCCTTCAAAACCAAATTAAGACTCCAAGGAGGAGAGATTGATTTAATGTCAGGCTTGATACAAATTAAAGTCTGTTAAAAACAGTGAATATCAGGAAACTTGGCAATTTTTCTGTGAAATAAGACAGAAAGAGCAAAGATTTGTCGCTTCAAGGAACTTGCAGACAAAACCCTTTCCAAACCATCCTGAAGAAACTATAAAATCTAGGAATTCTGAAAGAATTCCAAGCCAATTTATGAGAACACCATGAAAATAAGTCTTCCAAACTCGATAATAAATCTTTCTAGAAACAGATTTACAAGCCTGTAACATAGTATTAATCACTGAGTCAGAGAAACCTCTATGACTAAGCACTAGGCGTTCAATTCCCATACCTTCAAATTTAATGATTTGAAATCCTGATGGAAAAAACGGACCTTGAGACAAAAGATCCGACCTAAATGGAAGAGGCCAAGGTTGGCAACTGGACATCCAAACAAGATCCGAATACCAAACCTGTGAGGCCATGCTGGAGCTACCAGCAATACAAATGACTGTTCCATGATGATTTTGGATATCACTCTTGGAAGAAGAACTAGAGGCGGGAAAATATAAGCAGGTTGGTAGCACCAAGAAAGTGTCAACGCATCCACTGCTTCCGCCTGAGCATCCCTGGACCTGGACAGGTACCTGGGAAGTTTCTTGTTTAGATGAGAAGCCATCAGATCTATTTCTGGAAGACCCCACATCTGAACAATCTGAGAAAACACATCTGGATGGAGAGACCACTCCCCCGGATATAAAGCTTGATGACAGAGATAATCCGCTTCCCAATTGTCTACACCTGGGATATGTACCACAGAAATTAGACAAGAGCTGATTCCACCCAAGAAAGTATTCAAGATACTTCTATCATAGCTAGGGGACTGTGAGTCCCACCCTGATAATTGGCATATGCCACAGCTGTGATATTGTCTGTCTGAAAACAAATGAACGGTTTTCTCTTCAACAGAGGCCAAGCCTGAAGAGCCCTGAAAATTGCACGGAGCTCCAAAATATTGATTGGTAATCTCGCCTCTTGAGATTTCCAAACCCCTTGTGCTGTCAGAGATCCCCAAACAGCCCCCCAACCTGAAAAGACTCGCATCTGTTGTGATCACAGTCCAGGTTAGACAAACCAAAGAGTCCCCTAGAACTATACAATGGTGATCTAACCACCAAGTCAGAGATAGTCGAACATTGGGATTTAAGGATATTAATTGTGATATCCTTGTATAATCCCTGCACCATTGATTCAGCATACAAAGCTGGAGAGGTCTCATAGAAAAATGAGCAAAGGGAATCGTGTTTGATGCTGCATTCATGAGACCTAAAACTTCCATGTACATAGCTACTGAAGTGAATAATAGAGACTGAAGGCTCCGACAAGCTGAAACCAATTTAAATTGTCTCTTGTCTGTTAGAGACAGAGTCATGGACACTGAACCTATCTGGAAACCTAAAAAGGTGACCCTTGTCTGAGGAATCAAGGAACTTTTTGGTAAATTGATCCTCCAACCATGTCTTTGAAGAAACAACAGTAGTTGATTTGTGTGAGATTCTGCAGAAGGTAAAGACTGAGCAAGTACCAAGATATCGTCCAAATAAGGAAACACCGCAACACCCCGCTCTCTGATAACAGAGAGTAGGATGCCAAGAACTTTTGAAAAGATTCCTAGAGCTGTCGCTAGGCCAAAAAAGGAAGAGCAACAAATTGGTTATGCTTGTCTAAAAAAGATAATCTCAGGAATTGAAAGCAATCTGGATGAATCGGAATATGATGATATGCATCCTGTAAGTCTATTGTGGGCATATAATGTCCTTGCTGAACAAAAAGCAGAATAGACCTTATAGTCACCATTTTGAAAGTTGGTACTCTTACATATCGATTCAAAATTTTTAGATCCAAAACTGGTCTGAATGAAATTACTTTCTTTGGGACAATGAATAGATTTGAATAAAACCCCAGACCCTGTTCCTGAAACGGAACTGGCATGATTACCCCAGATAACTCCAATTCTGAAACATACTTCAGGAAAGCCTGAGCCTTTACTGGGTTTACTGGAATGCGTGAGAGAAAAAATCTTCTCACAGGCGGTCTTACTCTGAATCCTATTCTGTACCCCTGAGAGACAATATTCTGAATCCAATGATTTTGGACTGAATTGATCCAAATATCTTAGAAAAATCTTAATCTGCCCCCTACCAGCTGAGCTGGAATAAGAGCCGCACCTTCATGCGGACTTAGGGGCTGGCTTTGATCTCTTAAATGGCTTGGATTTATTCCAATTTGAAGAAGGCTTCCAATTGGAAACAGATTCCTTGGAGAAGAATTAGGTTTCTGTTCCTTATTTAAGAACGAAAACGGTTAGAAGCTTTAGATTTACCCTTAGATCTTATCTTGAGGCAAAAAAAAACCCTTCCCCCCAGTGACAGTTGAAATTTTTGAATCCAACTGTGAACCAAATAATTTATTACCTTGGAAGGAAAGAAATAACAATCTGGACTTAGAAGTCATATCAGCATTCCAAGATTTAAGCCACAAAGCTCTTCTAGCTAAAATAGCTAAAGACAGAGATTTAACATCAATTTTGATGATGTGAAAAAATGGCATCACATATGAAATTATTAGCATGTTGAATCAAGTTAACAATGCTCGACAAATCATGATTTGATACTTGTTGCGCTAAAGTTTCCAACCAAAAAGTTGAAGCAGCTGCAACATCAGCCAAAGAAATTGCAGGCCTAAGAAGATGTCCTGAAAATAAATAAGCTTTCCTAAGATAAGATTCAAGTTTCCTATCTAAAGGATCTTTAAAAGAAATACTATCTTCCATAGGAATAGTAGTACGTTTAGCAAGAGATAGCCCCATAAACTTTGGGGATCTTTTCCCAAAACTCCAATCTAACTGCTGGCAAAGGATACCATTTTTTAAACCTTAAAGAAGGAATAAAAGAAGTACCAGGCTTATTCCATTCCTTAGAAATCATATCAGAAATAGCATCAGGAACTGTTGTGGGCATATAATGTCTATTGTGGGCATATAATGTCCTTGCTGAACAAAAAGCAGAATAGACCTTATAGTCACCATTTTGAAAGTTGGTACTCTTACATATCGATTCAAAATTTTTAGATCCAAAACTGGTCTGAATGAAATTACTTTCTTTGGGACAATGAATAGATTTGAATAAAACCCCAGACCCTGTTCCTGAAACGGAACTGGCATGATTACCCCAGATAACTCCAATTCTGAAACATACTTCAGGAAAGCCTGAGCCTTTACTGGGTTTACTGGAATGCGTGAGAGAAAAAATCTTCTCACAGGCGGTCTTACTCTGAATCCTATTCTGTACCCCTGAGAGACAATATCCTAAATCCAATGATTTTGGACTGAATTGATCCAAATATCTTAGAAAAATCTTAATCTGCCCCCTACCAGCTGAGCTGGAATAAGAGCCGCACCTTCATGCGGACTTAGGGGCTGGCTTTGATCTCTTAAATGGCTTGGATTTATTCCAATTTGAAGAAGGCTTCCAATTGGAAACAGATTCCTTGGAGAAGAATTAGGTTTCTGTTCCTTATTTAAGAACGAAAACGGTTAGAAGCTTTAGATTTACCCTTAGATCTTATCTTGAGGCAAAAAAAAACCCTTCCCCCCAGTGACAGTTGAAATTTTTGAATCCAACTGTGAACCAAATAATTTATTACCTTGGAAGGAAAGAAATAACAATCTGGACTTAGAAGTCATATCAGCATTCCAAGATTTAAGCCACAAAGCTCTTCTAGCTAAAATAGCTAAAGACAGAGATTTAACATCAATTTTGATGATGTGAAAAAATGGCATCACATATGAAATTATTAGCATGTTGAATCAAGTTAACAATGCTCGACAAATCATGATTTGATACTTGTTGCGCTAAAGTTTCCAACCAAAAAGTTGAAGCAGCTGCAACATCAGCCAAAGAAATTGCAGGCCTAAGAAGATGTCCTGAAAATAAATAAGCTTTCCTAAGATAAGATTCAAGTTTCCTATCTAAAGGATCTTTAAAAGAAATACTATCTTCCATAGGAATAGTAGTACGTTTAGCAAGAGATAGCCCCATAAACTTTGGGGATCTTTTCCCAAAACTCCAATCTAACTGCTGGCAAAGGATACCATTTTTTAAACCTTAAAGAAGGAATAAAAGAAGTACCAGGCTTATTCCATTCCTTAGAAATCATATCAGAAATAGCATCAGGAACTGAAAAAACCTCTGAAATAACCACAGGAGGTTTATAAACAGAATTTAAAAGTTTACTAGCTTAAATATCAAGAGGACTAGTCTCCTCAATATCCAATATAATCAACACTTCTTCAACAAAGAACGAATGTACTCCATATTAAATAAATAAGTAGAATTGTCAGTGTCAATATCTGAGGAAGGATCTTCTGAATCAGATAGATCCTCATCAGAGGAGGATAATTCAGTATGTTTTTGGTCATTTGAAATTTCATCAACTTTATGAGAAGTTTAAAAAGACCTTTACATTTATTAGAAGGCGGGATTGCAGACAAAGCCTTCTGAATAGAATCAGCAATAAATTCTTATAAATTCACAGGTATATCTTATACAATAGATGTTAAAAGAACAGCATCAGGCAATGTACTATTACTGATGGACACATTCTCTGCATGTAAAAGTTTATCATGACAACTTATTACAAACCACAGCTGGAGATATAATCTCCATAAGATTGCAACAAATGTACTTAGCTTTGGTAGAACTGTTATCAGTCAGCAGGATTCCAACAGTGTTTTCTGAGACAGGATCAGATTGAGACATCTTGCAAATGTAAGAGAAAAAAACAATATATAAAGCAAAATGATCAATTTCCTTATATGGCAGTTTCAGGAATGGGAAAAAAATGCAACAGCATAGCCCTCTGATAGAGAAAAAAGGCAAGAGGCACATAGGAATGGGGTTTAAATTATGAAAATATTTGGTGCCAAGAATGACGCACCAACAGAGAACATTTTTTGGTGCTAACAACATCCGGAAATGACACACTTGCATCATTGAAGACGCAACCTTGTGAAAGGACTCTGTGTGAACAAAGACGCCGGAAATGATGAATTTGCATCATCGAACGTAATTTCGCGCCAAAAAAATCTCGCGCCAAAAATGACGCAATATAGTTTGGCATTTTGCGCCCTCACCAGCCTAATTCTGCCCGCGAATTTAAAATGACAGTCAATTGAAAAAAAGACTATACCCCAGGTAAGAAATACATTTTCCTAAAAAATGCATTTCCCAGATATGAAACTGACAGTCTGCAAAAGGAAATATACTGAAACCTGAGTTATGGCAAACATAAGTACAATACATATATTTAGAACTTTATATAAATACACAAAGTGCCAAACCATAGCTGAGAGTGTCTTAAGTAAATGAAAACATATTTACCAAAAGACACCCATCCACATATAACAGATAGCCAAACCAGTACTGAAATGGTTATCAGTAGAGGTAATGGAATATGAGAGCATATTGTCGATCTGAAAAGGGAGGTAGGAGATGAATCTCTACGACCGATAACAGAGAACCTATTAAATAGATCCCCGTGAGGAAAACCATTGAATTCAATAGGTGATACTCCCTTCACATCCCTCTGACATTAACTGTATTCTGGGAGGAATCGGGCTTCAAAATGCTGAGAAGCGCATATCAACGTAGAAATCTTAGCACAAACTTACTTCACCACCTCTATAGGAGGCAAAGTTTGTAAAACTGAATTGTGGGTGTGGTGAGGGGTGTATTTATAGGCATTTTGAGGTTTGGGAAACTTTGCCCCTCCTGGTAGGATTGTATATCCCATACGTCACTAGCTCATGGACTCTTGCCAATTACATGAAAGAAATACATTTAATCTCAACAGGGAGATTACCTTACTAATACTAAGGTTTTTTACTCTTATACTCTCTTACAGTTTTAAAGGGCGTCTAGCGCTAACACAACCTTTTCCCACACACAAATATATATATATATATATATATATATATATATATATATATATATATATACATACATACAAACACACACATCCATATTTATATATTTCCACCCCTTTATTTGAGTCATCGACAAATAACCTATTTCATGTAGTTAAAAATAGTTTTGTAACACATTTTGTTTTCACAACTCATGTTTATTTTTATATTCATCACACAAAAAAGTACCAGTAGATTATGGGTGTTTGAATCTGATATCATAAGAGCTTCTCTTTGCTAATTTCTGTGCTCAGATCAATAAAAAGCTGTCAAAACAGGAGCCTAACGGACTACTGCAGCGATATATCCCTGCAAGTTATTACATAATCATGTTCAATAATTATTATCTGGTGTACTGAACACAGCATCCAGTCTATAAACATAGTGTATATATGCTGAAAAAATAAAGATAACCTTTTTACATTAACAATGAAGTAACACAAATAGTACAAACTGCCTTTTAAAAAAAGGCTTGACATACATGTCTAGACATAACCAAATTGTAATGAAAAGAACATTAAATTGACAATGAAATAGTTTTCTTTGTTACATTTATAAGAAGGGTTTATTTTTCAGTTCCATAAGAGTGTGTTTGTTTTCCTTTGCATAATAAACCTTTATTTTCATACCTTCCAAACATCATGCATCCTGTGGGATTTTCACTGGTTGGGAGGTTTTAAAGGAACAGTCTACTTGAACATTTTTTTTTGTTTAAAAAGATAGATAATCCCTTTATTATCCATTCCCAATTTTTGCATAACCAACACTGTCATATAAATACACTTTTTACCTCTGTGATTACTTTGTTTCTAAGCCTCTGCAGACTATCTCAGTGCTTTTGACAGACATGAAATTTAGCCAATTAGTGCTGGAGTGAGCACAATATTATCTTTATGACAAACATGAACTAGCACTGTCAAAAATGTCAAAATGCACTGAGATAAGAGGTGGTTTTTAACGGTTTAGAATTCTGTTTATGAGCCTACCTAGGTTAACGTTCAAATATAATACCAAGAGAACAAAGCAAATTTGATAAGCGTAAATTGGAAAGTTGTTTAAAACTGCATTCCCTAGATGCGCTGGTTCCGGAGGAGGAGTCTGAGCACAGGTCTGCAGGTCGTGCTCTAGCTCTAAGCTCCTACTACTGCTGTTGGCGGGAATAGCCGTGCTGAAACCCTGAGACCTGGGGTGGCTAATGTCAGACCATTAAAGTGTCACTGGAACCGTGTTGGTGCCCTAACAATGCACCAAAGGATCACCCTGATAAACCTTAACTAAGAGTGTCATCTCCCTGGTTGGTGTAACTATAGAGACTCCCTTCTCTCCCTGATCCCCCACCTTCTCCCACCGGTGTTGCGAGGGAAGGGGGTGTCTGCCGCAAGACATGAGTACCCTGCAAGAGGTGGCCGACATCTGAAGGCTCCCAACCCCTGCTGCAGAGCTCAAGAAAGGAAGAAGGAAGAGCTGCTTGAGGGGCAGCGACCCGCTCATCGGACCATTTCCACAACAAGCGGCTCTACGGAAGCATAAAACTTACCTCACTGTTTGTGTGGGCCCCTGCCGATTACTCTGTTTGCTGATCCCCGCGGCTGGCTTGAAGAGGGAACCCGCCGGGCTGATTCGGCTGTTAACGCTGTACCCCTGCAGTGGCTGTCTTGCGGCTCCTCGAGTTCCTTGTATCACAAGAGTGACGTGGGTCAGCTGCGCCGACGCCGAGAGCAGAACAAAACTGTGCGCCTGAGCGGCGCGGCTACGAAGAGGCTCCACAGTACCCCAGAACCGGCATAACAACGCCGGGAAAGTAACGGACGGCGTCTCGGTTCCTCCCCCCACCGGTGCTGCGAGGGGAGGCCCATGGGAGTCCCAGAGGGGTCTTTCTTTTGCTTTCTCTGTCTATTCGGGCGAAGTCATGTGAGGCCCCTTTCTTTTCTTCCCTGAAGGATTGCTGACCTGGGAACCAGGAGTCATCTTACCAAGGTACTTTTGGGAAGGGGAAGAAACAAAAATCTTTTCTCCTTTTTTTCCACACTTACATTAAAGCTGATTTCTGTCTCAAAAGTCCAACAATTCATTAAGGGGGCTCTCAAGCTGCTGGGGATAAGGAAAGAGAGAAAGAAGTTTTGGGACTTTGACTGTTCTTGATTTTCCACTAAAAAGAGGAAGGAGGGAAGAAAAGTGAAAAACTAACGGTGATTTGCATTTAAAAAGTAGATAATCTTTTGTGCCCCTTAAGATTCTTGATGCGAGAGGGCAAGAAAGTGAAAAATGAATTAACTAAAGCCAAAATTGTGATATAATTTTTGTTACTATTGTAAACGAAACGAGTAGAATTGGCTACATTGTATAGTATAACTTATTGTGTCCTCTAAGATTCCTGTTGCGAGAGGGCAAAAAAACGAAAAGTGCACTATTTAAAGTGAAAAGCTGAGACATAATTATTGTTATTATTGTTAAGGAGAGGTTTTGGAATAACTGGCTACATTGTACAATATATTTCTGCTAATTCTGTGTTTAACTATAATTTATACTTGTGAAACCTTGATTGGAGTAAGTGAAATTCTTAACACTCCAGTTTCTATTTCATATGTTTAAGGGTTAAAGGTAAAAGATACTGAAGGGGTTATACAATTAAAGTCATGTCTCATGTGAAGCAAACAATATTTCTATAACCTGTAACATTCACCTAAGAACATAGGTCTGATTAAGTGAAGGGAGGGAAGGGGTTGAAAGCTAAGATCTCAAGAAGAGGGATAGGGGAGAAGGAGGGAGAACTATCTCTTTTCTCTCTCTCTTTTTTTTTTCTTTCCTTCTTTCTCTTCCTTCTCGACATACTTTCTCTTGACAACTTTTATTTAGAGATTACAAACGTTCAACTGCAACTTAAGAGATCCTAAGCTGATGCACCTGTAGCTGGTTCAGTGACTCCCTAAATTAGTGGATTGCGCACTACACATCACATCAAATTGTAAGTATTTGATTTAGGCACTAGATATACGTTTCTTTCACCCCCTCCCTCACTGAGGCTTTTTCCCCCTTCCCCCCCTTTTTTTTTTTTCTCTCCCCTCTTCTCTCCCCTTTTCCTCTCACGGCACATTGGGGATTTTTTTCTTAATAGGTTGGTTTCCCCATCTTCCAATTATATATATTTTTTTTTCATTCACTTGAACTATCACGGTGTATGGATAAATTCCTCCACAGTCACTCCCGGACTCCCTCACCAGCCATGGCTGCAAAGCCAAGAGATAGAAGAACTAAAATCACAACAGATCCCTTGATAGACATTCAGTCAGTTCCTGTAAATGTATCAGCCGCTAATGAGATGACTAACATACAGGTACTGGTAACAAGTATTTCGGAGGCCTTAACTCCTAAATTCGACGCACTTAGAACAGAGATTAAACAAGACATCACTTTACTAACACAAGAAATGAGACTCTTCACCAATAGAATCAATAAGGTAGAACAGAGGGTATCTGACCTTGAGGATCTCACAGTTGCCCATAGCTCAAGTCTAGAAACTACTATTGCAACTATATCTAAAATGCAGATTAAAATTGAGGATCTTGAGAATCTCGCTAGAAGAAATAACATACGAATTATAGGAGTCCCTGAGGGGAAACAACCAGAAGATTTAAGCTCATTTATTTCAGAGACATTAGTGCAGCTCCTCAAGATCCCCTCTACTGACCACAAGATAGTCGTGGAGAGAGCACACAGGATAGGGAAATCGCAGGTTGATAATAGAGGAACCACCAGACCTAGGCCAATTATTGCAAAACTTCTTAACTTTCAGGACAATCAGCCCATTATTTTTAAGGAAGTTAGGGTTCTCCTTTTCCAGGACTACTCAGCTGAAACAGCGTTTAAAAGAAGGAACTTGGCCCCAATTTGCACCAAGTTCATCCAACAGGGCTACCAGGCCCTAATTATTTATCCCTCTAAACTGAAGGTCCTGGTTGAGGGAGAAGCCTACTTCTTTGATAATGCTCAGGATGCAGAAAAGCTCCTGCGGCAGCTAAACTCTCCTAAGTAACAGTGGGCCAGTTTAAAGAACTCTTGCTCATTTCTTTTTTTCTTCTTTTTAAATTCAATAATAAAATGCAGGGACTTATACTAGGTAGTCCAGGGGGAAACTTTTCGTATGGTTGTGTGTTTTTTTTTTTTTTCCTCTCCATCGCTCCCCTCCGCCCTACACTCCCTCTTTTCTCTTTTTTCTTCCCTAGATAAGACAAAACTTTATGGCTAATTTCAAAGTAGTATCGTGGAATATTGCAGGTATCACCACCCCCATCAAAAGGAAATCGATTCTTACTTCTCTAAGGAGAGTCAATACAGACATAGCATTCCTTCAGGAAACGCATTTAAACTTGGGGGAAACACTAAAACTGAAAACATCCTGGGTTAAAGAGGTCTATGCTTCTCCAGGCCCCGGACGAAAGAGAGGGGTGGCTATTTTATTAGGGAAGAAGCTTAATGCAGAAGTGCTCTATGTGAAGACGGATCCAGAGGGGAGATCAGTGATTTTAAAAATAAAAATAGATAAAACGATTTTTTACGCTTTGTAATATATATGCACCTAATATTCTGGATCTCGAATTTTGGGACCAGATGCAGACTAAAATCCTCTCTGTTTCTGGGGGCTTCGTAATTTTAAGAGGAGACTTCAATATGGCTCCACATTGTCCTTTTGATAGACTAAGGCAAGATGTGAAGCAGAAAAAAACATAAAAAAGATAATTTGGAAACCAAATTACTTGCCAGAATTATGAAAAACTTAGGTATTAGAGACATCTGGAGGATACAGAATCCTGACACCAGAGATTTTACATGCTTATCTAAAGCCCACAAAACACTATCAAGAATTGATTTGTTTTTAATTGTCGAGAGGTTATGTACACCAAAGGTTAAAGCAAAAATCTTGCCTATCTTTTTATCAGACCATGGGCCAATTTCTTTAGATCTCCAACCGAACGATTTTAACCTGAAATCAACGCGGTTCTTTTTCCCATCTTTTTTAGCATCAGATTTAAAATTTAAGAGCTGGCTTAGAAATAAATTTAACGAGTATAATCACCATAACCTCGAATACAGAGATCGCCCTATTCTATTCTGGGAAGCTGCAGAAGCAGTGTTAAGGGGCGAAATTATTGCATATACCGCTATATTAAACAAGAAACTGAAGCGGAGAGAGAAAGATTTAACAAATGCAGTAATTAATTCATATAACCGACTTCTCTTGGATAAAAATCCGGCTAATTGGGCGAAATATATTAGGGCTAAAAGCAATAAAGATGCTTTTGCTTTATACCGAAAAACACAGAAAGACTTAAAGCTACAGTCAAAATTATACAAATATGGAAACAAGTCCGGGAAACTACTGGCCAAATTGGTTAAAAATGACAAAAAGTCACCGTTAATTGAGAAACTATCTTTGGGAGTGAAACACCTTTCTAAACATGAAGAAATAGTGGAGGAAATGGTTAAATACTACCAAGAAATCTACGCCTCCAGAAATCCAGATTTAGTCCAGGCGGAAGACTTTTGGAGCAAAATTTCTTGCCCTAAAATACCACTGGATTCAGTGGAGCTTCTTAATGCTCCAATTACTGAAGAAATAAAAAAAGTTATTGCCGATTTAGCCTTGAATAAGGCATCTGGCCCGGATGGGCTATCTAATGAACTCTATAAAATCTTATCTCCAGAAATCATAATTCATCTGTGTAATTTATATAATTATATGTATATCCAAGGGGAGCCTGTGGCAAAATCTTTATCAGCTTCACTTACAACCTTAATTCTTAAAAGCGGGAAAGATCCAACTCTTAGAGAGTCATATAGGCCAATTGCCTTATTAAATTCTGACTATAAAATCTTTATGTCAATTCTAGCTCAAAGACTGCAAACACTACTTTCTAATATTATCCATAAAGACCAAGCAGGGTTTTTAAACGCCCGGAATTCATCGGCGAAAATAAGAGAGGAGCTGGTTGTATCAGAATATTTTCACAATGTGGAGCTGATAGGGGAGGGGAGAGGAGAGACAGTCCATGATTTAGCTGTGATTTCAATCGACGCTGAGAAGGCGTTCGATTCAGTTCAACATGAACATCTTCTCTCCACGTTAGCTAAATTTGGGTTTAGTGGAGGATTTCCTAGCTTCATTGAAAAACTATATTATCAGCCCTTCACAAAATTAATTGTTAACAACACATTGTCTCCACAAATCACGTTGGGTAGAGGAACACGCCAGGGCTGTCCTCTCTCCCCTCTCCTTTTCAATCTTTGTATTGAGCCACTAGCAATCATGATCAGGCAACAACTAGAAGGTATTAAAATAGGCAAAACGGAGCTTAAAATAGCCCTTTATGCTGATGATATCCTCATTTATATGTCAGATACTAAGGTAAATATTCCTAAACTTCTTCAGATTATTAACCAATTTGGCTCATTTTCAGGCTACAAAGTAAACACCACAAAATCAGAACTTCTATGGCTTAGAAGAAATATTAGCTCTCTTTCCCATATTCCTTTCCGAGTGGTCAAAGACTCATTTAAATACCTAGGGATTCTTATCCCAAATAAACCAGAGGACTTGTATACTCTTAATATACCCCCAATCCTATCAAACTTTAAGGATAAGCTTAGAACCTGGGAAAATTTACCACTTTCTATCTCGGGGCGAATAGCGTTATTTAAAATGGTGCTTTTTCCTAAATTACTTTACATTCTGCAGAATACTGCACTAATGCTGTTAGAGAGAGACATCCGAGCACTGAATAGTATGCTCAGCAGATTCATATGGCAGAATAAAAAACCTAGGATCTCTCTTGTCAAGCTATCACTTGCAAAGAACTTTGGAGGTTTTGCTCTTCCTGATATCCGCCAGTACAATCTGGCTTTCTTGGCAAGAATTGTGGCAGACTGGATTTTTGGCAATGACTATGTTCTGAACAATGTTCTCAAGGAGAATATCTGCGATCTATTTCTGCCACGAGCACTGATACACTGTGAGTCAAAAGAGTGGCCAGTTGGTATTAGAAAACTTAAAATGTTTTCTAACCCACTAAAGGCCTGGCGGAAGAGAGGAAAGCTCCTATCAATAAACTGTCAGGTTTCGCAGTACCTACCTCTCATTGGGAATCCAAAATTTCAGGCAGGCTTGGACTCCCCAGTTTTTAAAAACTGGCACTTACTAGGATTGGATAGGGTTGTAAATCTTGTCGACCGGGAGAGAAAATGTATTAAAACATTTGAGGAACTCAAGAATAATTTTAATCTTCCTAATAAGGACTTCTTTGCATATTTGCAGGCAAGGCATTTTATCCTAGAGTTAATGAGGGCAGCAAAGTGGCACTGGGAGATAGGTAGCCTAGAGGGCTGGCTAACTCTGGCATAAAAAGGGCTCATGTCTATCACTCCATGCTACCATATTTTGGGAGCTGGAAAAGGGAATTTAATTCTGGAAAAAACTACTCATGAGTGGAATTTAATGCTACCACAAGAGAATTTAGAGACTAAACTCATACAAACGTCTATCTGTAAAGTATCACAGGCTACACTTTCAGCTACCTGGAGGGAAGCACACCTTAAACTTCTACACAAATTCTATTTTACCCCTGAAAAAGGGTATAAATTAAGAAATCCAAATTTCAATAAGTGTCCTAAGTGTTCTATTTTGGCTGCAGATTTGGTGCACATGCTTTGGAAATGCCCACTGATTAGGCAGTTCTGGAGTAAACTAGAATTTTGGATGAAAGTATCACTCAAGATCTCTCCTCTGGCCCTCTCACTGGGTCAGGTTGTGTTTTTTTTAAAAGAACAGGAAGCATATCAGCCCAACGAAAAATTAATAACTGTATCTCTCCTGGCAGCCAGGTATGCAATCTTCAAGAAATGGAAACTAAGAGATCTACCAACCATCTTAGAAATTAAAAACTTTCTTAAAAGGCAATGTATAATAGAACAGCGAGATACTAATATAGATAAGGAATCTGATATTAGACAATTCTTTAGTAAATGGGCAGCATTTATTAAATCACTCCCGGCTTCAGAAATTGAATATATAATATTCCCTTTCCAAAATTCAGAACTAGTACTCTTGGGGATGTGGTGAGAGGGTTGGGAGGAGAGAGGGGTCGAGGGCGGAGGGGAATCTCTCCCCCCTTCTTTTTTCCTTTTTTTTTTGTTTGTTGTTTTCTGTTGTTGGTGTTTTTTTTTTTTTTTTTTTTTTTTTTTTTTTTGTTTGTTTGTCTTGCTTCATGGTTTACTGAAGGGTTAGGCAGGTACGAGTAGAGGGAAGTTTAGGTAGGGAGGTAGGTTCAGCAAGTACAAGCTACAATCAAAGATATAATCAAATAAAATTAGGTTTACTATAAGCAGGGGAACGTCGAGAGGAAGATGAAGGGACTTAATTGGCAATTAAGAACTATTTTGTATCTACAAGATAGCTAAGCAGAGGGTTGAACATTGTTCTTGATTGGTAAAAGTAATAATCGGCTAGGTGATAAGTTATATATACCAATATTCTTTTTTTTTTTCTCTTCCTTTTTCCTTTTCTTCTTTTCCTTGTGATTTAACTTAATTAGGATTAACTAATATTGTACTTAAGTCTGGATCTAAATAATGTTTATGATTAAAATGTGTCTTGCATGACGTAAACAATTGTTTGAATGTAAAACAATGAACATTAATAAAAAAGAATTAAAAAACCCCAAAAACAATTGCATTCCCTATCTGAATCATGAAAGTTTAATTTTGACTAGACTGCCCCTTTAAGGGACTGTATGCCCACAGCCTGACCATTGTCCTCCCAGACACACCCACAGTCAGCCAAGACCTACCTACAGTCCGCCAGAGGCATCGCTCCCCCCTGCATGGAATACCTTTCAAAATACGTTACTAATAAAAAGACTTTTTCTTTTAAGCTTACCGTGATCTGCATCTACTCCTTACCTATATATATATTTTAGGGATTTCTATAATGAAAAAGTATAATATTTTAAAATTAAGTTCCTTTATTTGAAAAGATATTTAGGTATGTTTTAGGTCTAGGTAGGTAAATTAAGTATATTCTCGAAAAAAAAAAATATTGTATGTGTTATAATATTTATGTAGAATGGATACCCTTAATGATATTTACCTTTAAGGATTGGTAATGAAGAGTTAACAAATGTTGTACTCTATAGCACCAGCTAGTGATGGTTATGTATAAATAGAGGATGTTAATCACTGTGGGCAAAATTACAAGTTTTGTGGTACGGCTATACCGCTGAAAAAGTGGCCTTTGCGAGCTATACTGCAAGCGTTTTAGCCTGTACCGCAACTTTGCATTCCGCACTCAAAAAATGGCTTTTGAGTGTGGAGTTTTCATTGCATCTGTATAACAGGTTGTGCGGTCCGGCTATAACGCTAGCATTATAGCTTATACCGCCACGATCCATTCCGTGATCAGAGACCAGTAGTTATAGATTTTGCAAAACAAAAATGTTTCAGAAAGTACACTAAAACCCATAAACTACCTGTAAACCCCTAGACCGCCATCACCTTGCATCGCAAATGTATTATTAAACTTATTAACCCCTAATCCGCCACCCACCCACATAGCCAACACTAAAATAAAGTATTAACACCTAAACCGCCGACCCCCCACATCACAACTGCTATAATAAACCTATTAACCCCTATATCGCCAGCCTCCCATATTGCAACTACTGTAATAAACCTATCAACCCCTAAACCGCCGGCTCCCCACATCGAAACTACTATACTAAACCTAATAACCCCTAAAGCGCCAGGCCCCCCACATCTCAACTACTATAATAAACCTATTAGTCCCTAAACCACCGGGCTCCCACATCGTGACACACTAAATTAACTATTAACCCCTAAACCTAACACCCCCTAACTTTAAATTAAAGTTACAATATACTAACTACTACTACTTAAAATAAATAAAAACTTACCTGTGAAATAAAAAAAAAAACTAAGCTTAAACTATAAATTAACCTAACATTACTATTTTAAAAAACTAAAATAAATGAAAAATAAAAAGCTTAAATTAGAAAAATCCTAACACTACAAAAAAATTAAGAAAAATCTAACATTACAAAAAATAATAAATTACATTTTCCAAAATAATACAAATTAAACCCAATCTAATAGCCCTATAAAAAACAAAAGGGCATTTTTTAGGGCATTGCCCTAAATTAAACATAAAAAAATTACAAGTACTTGCTAACAGTAAAACCCAACCAACCCCCCCCCCAAATAAAACACAACCTAAGTCTAAAAAAAAACTAAGCTAGCCATTGCCCCTAAAGGGGAATTTGTATGGGCAATAAACTCTTTAGTGCCCATTAAAAAAGACCTAATCTAAAAAAAAACCACCACAAAAAAACACAAACAAAAACCTAACACTAACCCCAAAAAATGTACTCACAGTTCCTTAAGTCCGGACATCCATCTTCATCCAGGCGGATGAGAGCTGCTTAAATCCTATTGGCTGTTCAAATCAGCCAATAGGATTTAAGCAGCTCTCATCCTATTGGCTGATTTGAATATTTCAACCAATAAGAATGCAAGGTACCCCAAATATAAAAGGCGTACCTTGCATTCAATCCTTAGTGTGTGGCGGAGATTGCATGAAGAGGAGGCTTATCGCTGGATGTCGTTGTCGCTGCCGGACTTAATAACTTTATTTAGTGTCAACGATGTCGGGGGCGGCGGACTAGGGGTATTTAGACTAGGGGATAATGTTAGGTTTTTAACGTAACCTTCTTGTCCCCATAGACATTAATGGGGATTGCGTTATAGCGATCAACATTCCGCAATCGCAGGTGTTAGTTTTTTTCTAACACTTTCTCTCCATTGATGTCTATAAGGGGAAAACGTGCACGAGCACATCAAGTCAGGCCTTTGTTTTTGTGCGGTATGGAGCTTATTGCACCATAACGCACAACACGTAATTTTTCTGAAACTTATAATGGCAGAGTTATGGAGAGTGCGGTAACGCCAAATTTTTTGCGTTATTTACGCACCGGGGTTTAGCGCACAACTTGTAATCTTGGTGTGTGTTTGTTAGCATGAATAAGGGAGCAATCCTGAAACGTTTCTGTTTATCTTCTGTGCATTCACAATAAATTTGATTGCTGACACATCTTTTGGATTTGTTGCTGGACTATATATGCCAGTGAGCCTAATATATGCACCAGAAGACTGGAAGTTAATCTCACTACCTCTCAGGGCTGGGAAACACCAGATTCTTGCTACAGGGTTGAACCTGACTAATATAATTACATTTTCAGGGAGATACTAGACCCCCACTGCTCCCTTTTACTTAAAGCGACATTAAAGTAAAAATTAAACTATTATGACTTTGATAGAGCATACTGTTTTAAGACACTTTCCAATTACTTCCATTATCAAATTTTGCACATTCTTTTTATATGCATAGAGGCCTATTTATCAAATGTCTGTCGGACCTGATCCGACAGTGCGGATCAGGTCCGACAAACATCTCTGAATGCGGAGAGCAATACGCTCTCCGTATTCAGCATTGCAACAGCAGCTCTTATGAGCTGCAGGTGCAACGCCGCCCCCTGCAGACTCACGGCCAATCGGCCGCCAGCAGGGGGTGTCAATCAACCCAATCGAGTTGATTTGTTGCGATGTCTGTCAACCTGCTCAGAACAGACGGACAGGGTTATGGAGCAGCGATCTTTAGACCGCCGCTTCATAACTGCTGTTTCATGCGAGTCTGAAGGCTCGCCAGAAACACGGGCCCACAAGCTCCATACGGAGCTTGATAAATGGGCCTCATAATCTCTGAGGCACCAGCTCCTACTAAGCATGTGCACAAGTTCAAATGGTATACGTCTGTCATTGGCTGATAGCTGTCACATGATACAGGGGGCCGGCAAATTGGGGAAAAATACATTTATTAGAAAGAAAAAAATCTGCTTCTTTGAAATTCAGAGTAAGTGCTTTTGCATTCTATTTTTATTTTGTACTTAATAATTATGCCATTCTACTGTATTTAGTGTCCCTTTAAGACTGACTTCTCCCTGCAGACGCTTTACTTTACTGAAGCTAGTGGATACCCCTTTTTGGATCATTTCCGGTAGATGACCATGGCAAGCAAGCCCTGGGCTGAGGCCTTCTTCACTCTGGGGAGAAAGCCAGTTAGTCCCTCCACCTGGTCCTGCACTGGCTCCTACTGTCTCCCTTACCACACAGTCCTTTCTGGAAGCAAAGTACAAAAATAGGTTAGAGAAAAATAATACTATAGACAGTTCCAAGGAAATAATCCTGTTCATCCCTGACAAATTTGAGACGTTTACGAGTCTCTAATTGTTTCCTGTAATTGGCAACAGTCTTTTACACTTCCATAACAAGCTTCTTGTCCTCATCCAGAGGTGATTCATCGTTATCCATCACAAGTCCGTTGGATACACGGACCATCTTTAACCATCATTTCTGTAAAAGCTACAATTCTGTGGACATACGGATCTATTGATAAGGGCTTCTCGCTCTAATCCAATCCTGCATCTTTCATCCCACGTTACTCGGAAGTACAGACATCGCATAGCCGGTTTCTTTTTTCTGCATAGACGCTGCTTGGTCGGCCCAGCTTCATACGTATCCACCGCCGCTCGGTCAGCACTACACAGTACCTGTCAAGGTTTGACTATATCTTCCACTGCAGTGTAAACATTTTATAATACAGATTTTGTTATTTTAAATTTGGTACCATATAAAGGCTAAGCCCTTTCCGACACACATATATATAAGCTCATCATTTTTACTTTGTTTCATTTAATGTTATGTTTTAATTTTGTATATATTCAGTAAGAGTTTACACTTTATGTTGCTTCCGTCATCACGTTATAGCCAACAGTATTTTTCTGATGCCATCTCATTTATTCACATCTTCACAATTAAGCTATATAGCCTGTTCATAGTTTCTGATCTCAACCAGCTAGTGTTTTAGCGCTCTCACTTTCTGTCGTTCTATCATTCTAGAAGCAAACAAATGAAGAGCCTGGTTGGCTCTCAGAAAACAACGGACTTGTCACTATGTATAACACTGCTATAAACATTGTTGCAAACACTGCTGTCAGATGGCTAACCACATGCACTCCCCTGAGCTCCTATCAGCCTACCTAGATTTAAACTTCCACAAAGGATACCAAGAGAACAAATCATTTTTGGTAACAGAAGTAACATTGAAAGTTGTATAAAATTGCATGCTCATCTGAATCATGAACGTTTCATTTTTACATTACTGTGCTTTTAAATTTCCATGATTCAGCATTGACCTCTTTTTTTGTTTTACTTTTTTGAAACTTAGCTCCTTCCCATAACAGCATATGTATAAAGGTTCAGGAGTGTGCACGTGTCTTTAGCCATCGGGTAGCAGGGTTTGCAACAACGTTTATAGCATATAGCTGCAATCACTGCCACCAGATGGCTAAAGACATGTGCACGCTCCTGAGCTCCTATCAGCATACTAGGATTATACTTCAACAAAAGATACAAATATAACAGAGCATTTTTTATATCAGAAGCAAATTGGAAAGTTGTTTAAAATGTTATGTTCTATCCAATCTCATTAAAGTGATTTTCTGTGAGCTAACTCTGCTCCACCTATTAATTTACAGTTTGGTATTAAACCCATCAAATATGAGTTCTGAGAATTTAAAGGGATATGAATCCCAAACAATTTATTTAGTGATTTAGACAGAGCATACAATTTAAAAAAGTTTCCAATTTATTATAGTGCGAGCGGACATGATACGATGTAGCGTTTCATGTCCGCTGCACATCGATAAATGCAGACAGCATACACTGTCGGCATTTATCATTGCACCAGCAGTTCTTGTGAACTGCTGGTTCAATACCACCCCCTGTTAGCAGGGGGTGTCAATCAACCCGATCGCATTCGATCGGGTTGATTTCTGTCCGCCTCCTCAGAGCAGGCGAACAGGTTATGGAGCAGAGGACTTTAGACCGCTGCTTCATAACTTCTCTTCCCGGTGAGCGAAACAATGGGCATCAAGCTCCGTACGGAGATTGATAAATTGACCCCTTAGTATCAAATTGGCTTTGTTTTCATGATAATCTGTGTTGAAGAGATACCTAGGTAGGTATCTGGAAAACTACATGGCAGGAAATAGTGCTGCCATCTAGTGTTCTTGCAAACGGATAACATTCTTGCTGCCATATAGTGATCCAGAAATGGGAAGTTCATAAGTGTACGTCCCTGCTTTTCAACAAAAGATACCAAGAGAACAAATCATTTTTTTTATAATAGAAGTAAATTAGAAAGTTGTTTAAAATTGCATGTTCTATCTGAATCATGAAAGAAACATTTTGGGTTGTATGTCCTTTTAAGTAACAGTGCTGAGAAGAAAATATGCAACGTGAGATGAAGACATTGTTCTTAGATCACACAGCAGCAATTTTATTGTCATTTAAGGATGATAAACGATAAAGGCGTACGTTAAAATATCTCTGTCCTTAAAATACTGCACAGATGATGAATAGAAAGTTAAAGCTGTTTGCCATTTTTTGGATCATAAAGTTTCCATATTGTTTACAGTAGGAGAGAAAAATAGAATGCAATTCAATCATCATATTTTCTACATTCAACACAAAGGGGCATAATTGTGCAAAAATAAAATGCCCAAATTGTATTATTTATAAGAATTTTTTTATCGCACTGTTGCTTGCATATAGCTATGTGTTAAACACAGTGTTCTCCCTAGAACCTCTTTAATGGGCACACCACCCGACTGATTTTACTGACCACTCAGCTAAAATATAGGTCAATATTAAAGGGACATGAAACCCAAAACAAATATTTTATGATTCAGAGTATGCAGGTTTTAATAACTTTCTAATTTACATGGCAGTTTTGCAAGAATGTTATCCATTTGCAAAAGCACTAGATGGAAGAACTATTTCCTTCTATGTAGTGCTCCAGACACCTAGGTATCTCTTCAACAAAGAATAGCAATGGAACAAAGCAAATGTTATAATAAAAGTAAACTGCAAACGTTTTCAAATTGTATGCTCTGTCTGAGTCACAAAAGAAATATCCTTAAAACTAAAATTGGCTAATATTAAAAATGTTTTAATAATTATTCAACAAATTATAATTAAATACATTTATGTTAAATTATGCAATTAATTTGTGCTTTTGATAGCAGAAAATGTTGTAATATTAGTATTACACTGCCCCTACCCAGCTACTTCATACTGACACCCGGCTGGCAAAATTTTCTGTGAAGAACACCAAAATATATAGTTAAAGGGACAGTCTACTTCAGAATTTTTACTGTTTAAAAAGATAAATAATCCCTTTATTAACAATTCCCAGTTATGCATAACCAGCATGGTTATATTTATATACATTTTACCTCTGTGATTACCTTGTATCTAAGCCTCTGCAGACTGCACCTTATTTCAGTTCTTTTGACAGACTTGCATTTTAGCCAATCAGTGCTCCAGGGGAGTGTGCGCAATGTTATCTATATTGCATACATGAACTAGTGCTGACTAGCTGGGGAAAACTGTCCAAATTCACTGAGATAAAAAGCCGCCTTCAAGGGCTTAGAAATTAGCATATGAGCCTACCTAGGTTTAGCTTTAAACAAAGAACACCAAGAGAACATAGAAAATTTGATGATCATAAAAGTAAATTGGAAAGTTGTTTACAATTGCATGCCCTATCTGAATCATGAAAGTTTAATTTTGACTAAACTGTCCCTTTAAACTTAAAAAGGTGTCAGGGTTGAGGGGCGGAGTCGGCCGCAACGATGATAGTTGCTTAAGCCCAGAGCTCCTTACTGAGAACCGCAAAACACCGGACCTACAGTAGGTTCACATGAACCTATCACTAACAAATTGGATGGAACAGAGCTGGGAACTCTCAGAGAACACTCCGGTACTTTTCCGGAGTTACATGGATAAAAAATAAGCACTTTAGCTCACTTTTTCAGAAGTCTAGACCTGCAGTCCGGCGGCCATCTTGGAAATCGAGTGGCGCAGCACTCACAGAAGAACCATACGATCCTCTAATCTGAAAAGAATAGACCCTGCTGGGGTAAGTCCTATGCCCAAGAAAACCTCAGATAAGTGTGGGGAAAGTTCTGAGGAATGATGAGATAAGCTGCTGGAAGGGAGGAAAAATAATATAGTAAGTGCCCGACTATAGCAAGCAACTTGAAACAGTATTGGAGCTTTTTCCTTGCTCTTTCTTTTGTTTCTCTTTTACCCACTAAAGACACTAACATAAACAAAACCCCCTGCACTAATACAACTCAGGCTTAAAATCATTCGGAAAAGGGAACATTTACAATTTGTCATATACTACAAATTTCCACATCATGGCTACTAAGAGAAATGTAAAACCGGTTAAAACAATCAAACCACAACAGACTAAAGGACACTCAGTCAGCTCATTCTTTAGCCCATCAGAGAGGAAGGAACTGGAAAGCCTTAAAACAACTGCTATATCCCCACACAGCCCCTTCACAAGATTCTACAGAAACATCTAATGAGGAGCATACTCAAATACCTACACATATTCTATCCTCCCTGGCTTCTACACAGGACATTGCTAAAATAGTAAGAACATGTATCAGAGAAGAGCTGATGGAACTAAAGCAAGATTTACATACTGTGGGCTTTAGGGTGGAAGCTCTAGAAGATAACCAAGATATGATTAAAGCTGATGTGACAGCCATACAAGAAACAATCGAACAGCAATCAGAACAGATAGTAGCGCTGCAAGATAAAATGGAGGACATGGAGAATAGGAATAGAAGGAAAAACATAAGAATTAGAGGTGCCCCAGAATCAGTTCTCCCTAAGGATCTTACAGTATATTTACCAGCTTTATTTCAGCATTTATTGGATGACCCTAATGCAGCTACCATACAATGGGTGAGGGCACATAGGGCGCTAAGGCCCAAACCACCTGATACAGCACCCCCCAGAGACATCATCATTAAATTTAAAAACTTCCAAGAAAAGGAAAACCTTATGGCCGCGTCAAGGAAAAAACAACCCGTAAGGTTTTGCGGTGTTGTTCTACAATTCTACGCAGACCTGGCAGTCCGCACCCTACAGCGTAGAAAAGAACTCTCTCCAATTACAACCATCCTTAGAAATAAGAGGATCCCATATAGATGGGGATTCCCATTTCAACTCATGGTTATTCACAATAACAGATGGGTCAATTGCTCAAGCCCACAAGAAATAACACAGTTTTGTAAATTACTGGACTTGGATCCCCCTCCTATACCACCTTCTCAGCAGGAACACCCGTCGGAGAGTGCAAAATCTCAAGCGCAGAAGAAAAAAGAAACATGGAGCACTATTCAACCTACAAAAAAAGGTAGACTCTCACAAAAACAGAACTCTACAGCTACACCCTCACAGCGAGGGGAGATGGGGTCCCCTACCTCATCTAAAGATGAAGAAGACTCAGAACCAGAATCCCCGTGAATGTGACTGTTTGGATTCGTGAGTAAAAGTTATGCTATGTGTGATACTTTTCCATAATCCTGTTTATCGCCTTTGGGCGAAGATTCCTATAATCTTATAGAGACTTTGTTCTTGGACTAAGTCAAAGACATTCTTGTTGGCCACCTAGGTGGCAAAATTAAGTTATCTGGTGTTACTTACTTATAGTAATTATGACAAGAACACTCGCGGTTTCTCTAGGATACCCCTGAGTTTGTGTTATTAGAAAATTGATGCTAAGTACTAGACGTTTACTGTTAAGATATGTGTTATTATTTGTATTTGTATTTTTTATTTATTATGTTTTCAATACAGGTCTCATTTTCTCAGGTTTCTCCTACACTCAAAAGGAAACAGGTTACTGGTATATACAGGGTTTCAATTCTGGTATAGTCTCAAACGACAGGTATAAAGTTAGGCATACGCTACCATGACACACACACTACAAATAATCTCACAAAACGTTAGAGGTTTTAACTCACCTAACAAACGTTCAATGGCATTACTTGACTTATCTAGGAGGAAAGCAGATATTTTGTTTCTACAGGAGACACATTTCAAAAGGCACAGAGAACCTAAATATCTAGGCCCCCATTTCACTCAGCATTACCACAGTTCAGATCTACAAAAAAAGAGAGTGGTTAGCATTTTATTCCATAGGAACACAGCCTTTCATCACATACAAACCACCAAAGATACTGAAGGACGGTTTCTGGGAGTCTTTGGACTTCTATATGGAACCCCTGTTTCATTAATTAACATATATGCCCCAAACGTCCAGCACATCCCATTTTTTCGTAGAATGTTTCAAAAACTTGTAGACATGGCCAAAGGAATTGTTATACTAGGGGGAGACTTCAACTTTCCTCTTCAACCACTAAAAGATAGTTCAAATATTAATGTTTGCGTTTCTAAGAAAACCGCACAATTTTTGTGGAAAAACTTAAGGGAACATAATCTTTATGACTCCTGGAGATACTTCCATGGGGACAAGATTGATTACACATTTTTTTCAGCCCCTACAAAAATGTACAGCAGACTAGACTATTTTTTCGTAAACCAAGTAGGTCTCCCTCACCTTTCAAACTCCCAAATCAAAGCCACCACATGGTCGGATCATTCAGCTCTATTACTTTCTCTAAATTGGCCCAATTCTAGGAATACTGAATTCATATGGAAGTTGGATGATACAATATTACACAAGACTGAACATACAGAGGCCTTAACACGCTCCCTGCAGGAATTTTTTGTAATTAATAACACCCCTGACATTGATATCTCCACCTTGTGGGAAACACATAAGTGTTACATGAGAGGGGAGTTCATAAAAATCAAGGCACAGAATTAAAAAATGGCCCGCTTAAGATATACTGAATTGGCTGAATCACTATCTAAATTAGACCTACAACATAAAAAAAACCTACTGACCCCCAAATATTACAAGACTTAATGAGTACAAGAAACCAATTGAAATCTCTCCTAGCCCAAGAACAGCAGGCTATCACTCATAAAGTTAAACAAAAATTCTTCTATGAAGGTGATAAGGCGGGGAAATTGCTAGCCAGAGCTCTTAAAAAGAGAAAATTGAAATCATACATCCACCACCTGATCACCCCTCAAAAACAAAAGGTGCAAACTACCCCAGAGATAGGTACACAATTCCGGGAATACTACCTCAAATTATATAATATCGCTCCTGTTAACGCTGAGTCCATTGAAGACTCAGAGTTAGAACACTACCTACAGAACTGTACCCTCCCTTCCCTGACTCCCGAACAGAGAACTGAGCTAAACTTACCCATTACCCAACAAGAAATTCTTAGAGGACTTAAGGAAATGAATAAGGGTAAAAGCCCAGGCCCAGATGGCTTTTCAGTGAATTATTATCAATTCTTTAAAGATATTTTTTCCCCTTTCCTTCTACAACTTTTTAATGAGGTGGGAGAGGGGAACCCATTCTCTAAAAACATGGTAGAGGCTCATATAACAGTACTACCTAAACCTGATAAAACCCCCACAACCCCATCAAGTTTCCGCCCTATCTCCTTAATTAATACAGATATAAAACTTTACGCTAAGATTATTGCCTCCCGTATCAACAAACTTCTCCCTACACTAATACATGTCAACCAAGCGGGATTTACTCCCTTCCGTGAGGCCAGGGACAATACAATAAAACTACTTAATCTTCTCGACTACGTCACAGTTAATGAGATACCAACTATATTCCTATCAATAGATGCCGAAAAGGCTTTTGATAGATTAAACTGGAAATTCTTAAAGGCCACCTTATATAAATTTGGATTTGGACAAACAATAGTTGAAAAAATATTTGCATTGTATAATTCACCCTCAGCTAGAATTAGATTAAATGATTCCCTAACCCCCCCAATAACTATAACCAATGACACAAGACAGGGCTGCCCTCTCTCGCCTTTGTTGTTTGTCCTGGCAATGGAGATTTTGGCATCCAGAATCCGGCAGAACTCAGATATAAAAGGTATTGAGGTTCAAGGCAATCAGTATAAAATGGCATTATATGCCGACGACGTAATGCTCACATTAACATCCCCTGTCACGTCACTCATAGCATTATCGTCAGAACTCTCAAACTATAGCAAGTATTCTTTCTTCAAAATTAATGAAACTAAGTCAGAATTCATCAGCTTTTACAACCCTCCTAACTTGGTGGATAAGATACAAACAGACTTTGGGTATCACCATAATACAAAATCAATTAAATATTTAGGTATTCAAATCCCTGAAAATAAGTCATTAATATTTTCATTAAACTACCTCCCATTATTGCAGACACTTAAGAAGGAACTACATGAGTGGAAACATAAAACTATATCTTGGATTGGTCGTATAAACTCAATAAAAATGATGGTACTCCCCAAAGTACTATACACATTCCAAGCCCTCCCCATACAACTCCCAGACTCATATATACGCTCTCTACAAAAGGTCCTCAACTCCTTTATCTGGTCTGAACATATGATAAGGGTTCCTATGCACACGTTGTATATGTCTAAAGATAGAGGTGGATTAGGGGCCCCAAATATAGCACTATACAGATTAGCAACACAGCTGGTACGTATCATAGACTGGTGTAAAAACGGTATAAATAAGGAATGGATTACACTAGAACACTCACTAGCTTCTTTTCCCAATCTAGGTAGCGCCTGCTGGATATCCTCAACTGAACAAAAATATACTACGTCAATATCCTCACTCACAAGAGAAACTTTTAGATCTTGGCACTACGCTCTCAAACATTTCCCTTCTATATCATCCATTCCCTCCCCCTTATCCCCAATGATCACTAACCCTATCTTGCAAATAAAGTACAAAAGTATTGGTAAAACCGATAGTACGATTCATACTCTAATTCCATTTAGTAAGGTTTTAAGGGGAAACACCCTATGTACAAAAGAAGAGCTAACAGAATTGAATATTGATTACTTCCAACAATGGTATTTGTTTCTCCAACTCAAGCATTACATTAGTACACACCCTGATAAGCAGCAAATTCTTAGAGCACGCACACCATTTGAAAATATATGTTTCTTACAAATGGCAACTAAGGGCCATCTCTCCATGGCCTACCAACAATTACTAAATTATCACTCACGCAAGCTACCCTCATATACAGAGAAGTGGGAGAAAGATTTAAATTCCCCAATTACAGAGAAGGACTGGCTTACCATAATTAAACACATGAACTCTTCCACCACATCTATGAAATTCAGGGAGACAAACATGAAGCTATTAAGTAGATGGTATTTGACACCGCATAGGTTATCCCTGATCTACCCTAACACCCAAGCTCTATGCTGGAGAAATTGTGGCCAGACAGGTACACTGCTCCATGTATGGTGGCACTGTCCAAAAATACAGGAATTTTGGAGTCTGGTGACCTCTGAGATTCGCAAAGCCACGCACTATGACATATCCTTAGACCCACAGACGTGTTTATTCCACAAGCCAACCAAGATTAAATGTAGGCTTAGAATGGTAATACTGAATATCATGCTGAACTGTGCTAAACAGTTAATTCCAAGGCAATGGAAAAGTGTTGATGTTCCAACTAGAGAGGAATGGATAAATTCTATAACCTTATCTTTATCCCTAGAGAAATACCATTATGGTTTAGTGAACAAACTGGAAGAATATTATTCTATTGTGTTTATATGGGAGGAATATTTGTATGCTGGAAAAAGTAAAGAACTTACAATGCCTTAGACATTAAACTGTTTTAGAATACCAACTCTGTACATATACCCAGTTTTGATTTAATAGAATGACACTGTTGACATATTGCCTGTGTGTTAACTGAGACCTGAACTGTATTATTGTTATAACAGATGTAATTGTTTGATTTCTATTAATAAAGAAAACTTTAAAAAAAAAAAAAAAAAAGGTGTCAGGGTTTTGAACTCCCTGTGGAGGTGCGCTCACGGATGCAGCTATCAGAATGATAAATGTCCACAATAACGGCAGCTCTTCCAAGAGTTTCGGGTACGATGAGGAGATCTATAGTAGAGATAAGAAGGCGCCAAACATAGGGTGATATCGTCACTAACTGGAAGCACACTCGGGTAACAGATAGAAGGGATACTTACAAACACAGCGGCACCACGATGTGCCTATCAAAACAGACCGGGACCTCAACCATCGCCCGGAAGACCAACCAATGGCGTGCACCAAGCCTCCCGCAGTCACGTAAGTAGTATGGCCAATTACGAACCCTTAGGCTCACACACCTTTCTTCCAAGTTTCCGAATGAGCTAAACAGCAACAGTGTAGACAAACCAGGTGTCCCATACACTGCAATCTCTGGAAATTGATTGGTTAGGATATAAGGGTAAAGAGGAAACCCACTCCAACGAGGTACTATAAAAACAATTTATTTAAAATGTCTTTAAAATCAGCAACGCGTTTCTCGGCCACGCAGGGCCGTTTCATCAGGCTTTAAACTTAGCTCCAGATAAGCAATACACAACTGGGAGCTAGCTGAACACATCTGGTGATCCAATGACAAGAGGCATAATATGCATAGCCACCAATCATCAGCTAGCTCCAAATAGTGCATTGCTGTAAACTGAAACGTATCTTAACATTGCATGCTGTATCTGACCCATAAAGGTTATATTTTGACTTTCATGTTCCTTTAAGCAAATTATTTCTTCCTTTGCATTATATTTCAGAATACTATAAAACAGGTGTATTTATCATTGATTACCAAAGAGAGAGCTACAATGCACTGTACAATAATTTGCTCCCCTCTCTGGCATCCATAGGGTTATTATTACCTCTTTAGTATTTAAGGAACCAGTAATGCAGTCATTTCTTCATGAGACAATATTAAATTCACATAATATAATTGTTTCATTTTGATGAAGATTTCTGTCTCTCTGTGTAAGGACACATTTCAGGCATTTGGTCTGATCAGACTGTATTGTACTCTATTAAGAAAATACATTTTGGTACTTACTAAATAATTTGTGCTGATTGTTAAATTTTAAGAGAAAGATGCTGGTAAATCTAAACTCTTATTTTGTGATATTAAGAGAACACTATACAGCATAAAAAAGTAAATCAATCTATGGCATACAAATGTGTTAGGTTCTGCTACAGGAGGCAGAGGAATGAATTTGTATGTTCAGGTGTCTTATTATAAGGCAGTGTGGGCGTTGTGGGCATAAAATGCTGCACACAAATACAAATAATTTCTGACAGTTTTTTTTTTTTTTTTTGCAATAATATGGCCATATTAGTTATAAATATATTTTAGGCAATTAAATACTAATAAAAGCTCCATCAGATGGAAGTGGAAGCTTGTCCATTGAGTAATTTGTATTATAAAGACATGAAACCCAACATTTTTATTTCCTGATTCAATCAGAGCTTGTCATTTTAAACAACTTTCAAGTCAACTTTTTTTTTAGGTATAAGCTGTTTCAGACATGCACACTACATACCTAGGTATCTATTCAACAATGAATACAATGAAAACAAGGCAACATTGATAATAGAATAAAATGGGAAAAAAAATATTAAAAAAAAAATGTATGCTCTGTCTGAACAAAAGAAAAATATTGTGTGTCATGTCCCTTTAAATTATGATACTATGATAAACACTTCCCCTACTCTCCCTGGGGTCAATTTATCAAGCTCATACAGAGCTTGATGCACCATGTTTCTAAAGACCGCTGCTTCATAACCTGTCCGCCTGCTCTGAGGCGGCAAACAGAAATCAACCCGATCGAATACAATCGGGTTGATTGACACCCCCTGCTAGCGACCGATTGGCCGCGAATCTGCAGGGGGCGGCATTGCATCAACAGTTCACAAAAACTGCTGGTGCAATGATAAATGTTGACAGCGTATGCTGTCGGCATTTATCGATGTGCGGCGGACATGATACGCTACATCCTATCATGTCCGTCCGCACTTTAATAAATATCCCCCTCTACCTTCATCTTCTATGTTTTCTGTTGTGACCGGTTCCCTCTAATGGTTCAGTCATGCAGGTTAGTATTGACCAAATCCTAAGAAACTTCTATCCCCAGTAGGAATATCAAATAGTTAAAGGGATACTAAACACAAATAAGCAAGTGCTATCCAGGGTGCTGAACCTAAAATGGGCCGGATCCTATGTTTCACATTTCTGCTTTTCAAATAAAGAAAAATTGATAATAGGAGTAAATTAGAAAGTTGCTTACAATTGCATGCTCTATCTGGAAAAAAAATGGGTTTAGTATACATTTAATCTTCTCTAGACCCTTTCATCCTAAGAGAATGGATTTTAAGGTCTGTAGCCTTCCTCGGTAATGCTAATAAAGCGATCGTTGCAGAAAGGAGGAGAAACATCATTAGAAGGTTTCTGATTTTTCCACTACCCAATGCTCCACCGATACTAATGGTTTACTTTTTGGAGACACTTATTTATTCAAAATGAATAATTATGCCAAAACTTTCAATACATTGTCAAAAATGAAATCAACTATTAAAAAGACCCTTTTATACACAGTCTAGTATTTTTGACAGGGCCCGAAAAAGAAGGGTCAGTTTTCCCGGATGCAATTACAATGCATTCAATCCAAGGTCCCAATATTATTACTCCAATCAGTACCAAACAGAAACACAAAACTCCTCAATTTTCCCCTTAAGAGGTCGTTCCTGGCCATCAAGGTCTTTCAGAACCAGAGGTTGTTCCAGAGCTCACTCAGGTTAATTTCTTCTTCCCCCCTTTTTACCTTTTTTTCCCCAACAAAATAGGTGGCAGACTCACTGTGTTTTTCCCCAATTGGCAACTTATCACCTCAGATCCCTGGATTCTGCAAACCATATCTTTAGCCATAATAGATTTTGTCAAAAACCCTTGTCAATTATTTCTTTCAACTCCCATAAAATTTTCAAATCTAGACAAATTTCATCTCTGGCATCAAAACAGGCTAGAGAATTGGTCCTCAGGGACAAGAACAGTTACATAAGCAACTTATTCCTGGTCAAAAAAGAAGAATGGTCTCTTTCGACCGGTGAACAGTCTGAGAACTTTGAATGCCTCTGTCCTTTATAAACTTTTCAAAATGGAGGGCATTCATCTTCTTGGAGATTGTCTCCAAGATCGAGATTGGTTGGTTCGTTTGGATCTAACCGATGCTTATCTGACTGTTCCCATCCATCAATATTTCAGGAGATTTTTTCACTTCTATTGGAAAAACATCCTTTGGCAATTTGCATGCCTCCCATTCGGTCTTTCCTCTGCCCCATGGATCTTTACGAAAATTCTGAAACCAGTCTCAGCTTGGCTAAGGTTCAGAGGTGTTCGTCTTATCATTTATCTGGATGATATCCTCATAATGAATCAAGACCATTCTACCCTTTTATCTCATCTCAACCTCACCATCTCCCTGTTAAAAAAATTGTGTTTTCTCATAAACAGGAAAAAAAAAAATCAGCTCTTACTTCTTCTCAAAATCTGACTTTCCTTGGTTTCCAAATAGACACCATTTCCTCTATCCTCAGTCTTCCTCAAGACAAGATTTCCAACATAAAGAAATAAATTTTGCTTGTGCTCAAAAGACCTTTCTTCCCTCTGAGACTTCATACTTGCATAATTGGCCTTCTTTTCTCTTACATCCAGGCAATATTTCCTGCTACGCTCCACTATCGGTCCCTTCAACGTCTGAAAATTCCCTTCTTTCACAAAGGTCTTTCTTATTCAAATCTTATCTCCCTCTCCCAGGAGGCTCGTCAGGAATTCAACTAGTGGCTTCTCAATATGGATACATGAAATGGCAGAGTCATCTTTGGGAATGCTCCAAACATCATTATAGAGGCAGATGCCAGCAATTCTGGCTGGGGGCCTGTTGTGGTTCTCTTAAAACTGGTGGGAAATGGACAAATGCGGAGAGAAATCTTCACATAAATTGCAAGGAACTTCTTGCGGGTTCTTTTGCAATAAGAACTTTTGTTCGAAACTCTTCTCCTTTATCTGTGATCCTTCGCATGGACAACATTTCTGCCGTGAGATATCTGAACCGCTTGGGTGGAACCAAATCAAAAGCCCTTTAAGAGATCACAAAAGACTTTGCCCACCACTGTCTGGACAACAAAATCTCTATCCAGGCCGAATACATTCCTGGCCTCTCCAGTTTTGCCACAGACTGGAGATCTCATTATCTTCAAGACTCCAGCGATTGGAAATTACTTTCGGAAATGTTCCTCTCTCTTTCCTCTATGAAAGGTCCCTTTGTAATAGATATTTTCGCTTTCAGATCCAACTTCCAAATGAGACCCTATTTCAGTTGACGTCTGGACCCAGAGTCCTCTGCAATAGACGCGTTTCTCCAAACCTGGCCAATTCAATGCACCTATTCCTTTTTCCATGATTCTGAGAACCCTCACTCATCTTCAAAGATACCAGATCCCCCTTCTCCTGATAACTCCCATTTGGCTAATCCAATCATGATAGCCCTATTTTCTGGAGCATACCTTTCAGCCTGGTCCAAATGGTCTGGCTGGTGTTCACAAAGGAGTTTTGATCCAATTTCTGCCCCTCTTCCCAAAATAATTAATTACTAATCTTCTCTTTTTGATAATGGTTTCGCTTATCGTTCCATTAATCATGCCCATTCCGCTATTTTCGTTAGCCATTAATGATCATCCTATTGGTCGTCACCCCTATATTTGCCACCTTCTCAAAGCCATTAGAATCAAGAATCCTCTTTCTTCAAAATACTATTTTTTCTGGGATGTAGATCTTGTCATTTCCTTCCTGCTAAATTGTCCTTCTAATCCTAATCTTTCCCTCAAACAACTCTCAGCTAAATTGGCTACCCTTCTCTGTCTCCTTTCCTTCCACAGGGTTTCAGATTTTAAAGCTATTGACATCAATTCTAAAATGTTTTCTCTTTTTGGCGTAACTTTTATCATTTCATGTAGAACTAAAACTCTTTCTAAATCTTTCTTCTATCCCTATTTCCGTGCCCAACCCAATCTTTGTGTTGCTTCTTACCTCAAGGAATACGAATCTAGAACCTCTTCTCTTATATCCTCTTCTTCCTCTCAACTCCTAATTTCCTTTGTCCCTCCTCAGAAACCTGCCTCCTCTTCTTCTATCGCTAGATGGGTAAAATGGATTCTCTCTTTGTCTAGAGTAGAGGATACTTTCTCTGCTCATTCTGTTAAACGTGCTTCAGCTTCCAAAGTCTTTCTCAAATCCTCCTCTCTAAAAGATATTTCAATGCAGCAAACTGGTCTTCAGAATCCACGTTTAAGCAATTTTATTTTAAATCAATTGCTAATGCTTCTTCCTCTCTCCTTACTTGATTTACATTTGCTTTAATCTAGCAAAATAGGATCCTAGCTTTTTGAAGGAATAATCTAGATTTTATTAAAGACACAGAGACGAGTATTTTTCCTCCCTCCTCATAGGTTTATTCATATTTATATGGAAGTAGTTCTTTATATTTTTGTTTCTTTTCCAGCTCCCTCAATCTAACTTATTCCAGGTCAAGTACCTCAAGGACTCCAAGTTCAAGCCCCTAAACCTTTGTCCTCTTCTTCTATCAATTGGGATGTTCATATCAAGATACTTCAAGTTATCTTTGTTTCGCTCCAGTTCCTGTTCCGAGATTTCTCAACAACCTTCTTCCTTTCCTTATGAACTTTCTAACTCTTCGCATCAAAAAAGAAAGAGGAGGAATTGGGACTATGTGGACAGTATATGGGCACTATGAATATGCTCATTGGCTACTCTCCTCAGGTCATTTGCATAAAACCTTTTCATTGGCTATTATCGTTTTCACTATATTGTTCAACTTTTTCTGTGTTTTGTGATATGTTATTTCTGTGAAAAGATGCATAAGTAGTAAAAAGAATGATTAGCAAAAAAGGAAATTTATGCTTACCTGATAAATTTATTTCTTTTACGATATGACGAGTCCACGGATTTCTTCCTTACTTATGGGATTACGCCTCCTGGTCAGCAGGAGGAGGCCAAGAGCACCACAGCAGAGCTGTATATATAGCTCCTCCCTTCCCTCTCACTCCAGCCATTCGTCCGAAGTTAGGAAGAGAAAGGAAAAGCCAAGGTGCAGAGGTGACTGAAGTTTAACAAAAATAAAGACCTGTCTTAGAAATTGACACGGTGGGCTGTGGACTTGTCATATCGTAAAATAAATAAATTTATCAGGTAAGCATAAATTTCCTTTTTTTTTTTTACAAGATATGACGAGTCCACGGATTTCATCCTTACTTATGGGATACAATACCAAAGCAATAGGACACAGATGAAAGGGAGGGACAAGACAGGAACTTAAACGGAAGGCACCACTGCTTGAAGAACCTTTCTCCCAAAAACAGCCTCGGACGAGGCAAAAGTATCAAATTTGGAAAATTTGGAAAAAGTATGAAGAGACAACCAAGTTGCCGCCTTGCAAATCTATTCAACAGAAGCAACATTTTTAAATGCCCATGAGGAAGCCACAGCCCTAGTAGAATGAGCCGTAATTCTTTCAGGAGGCTGCTGTCCAGCAGTCTCATATGCCAAATGGATGATACTCTTCAGCCAAAAAGAAAGAGAGGTAGCCGTAGCTTTCTGGCCCCTACGTCTTTCAGAAAAAAACAACGAGTAAGGAAGAAGATTGACGAAAATCTTTAGTCGCCTGCAAGTAAAACTTCAGGGCACGAACCACGTCCAAGTTATGTAACAGACGCTCCTTCTTAGAAGAAGGGTTAGGACACAATGAAGGAACAACAATTTCCTGATTAATATTCTTATTAGAAACAACCTTAGAAAGGAACCCAGGTTTGGTGCATAAAACCACCTTATCAGAATGGAAAATAAGATAAGGAGAATCACATTGTAAAGCAGAAAGCTCAGAAACTCTGCGAGCAGAAGAAATAGCAACCAAAAATAAAACTTTCCAAGATAACAACTTAATATCTATGGAATGCATAGGTTGAAACAGAACCCCTTGAAGAACATTAAGAACTAAATTCAAACTCCAAGGAGGAGCAATTGGTCTAAACACAGGCCTGATTGTAGTCAGAGCCTGACAAAAAGATTGAACATCTGGAACATCTGACAGACGTTTGTGTAGCAAAATAGACAAAGCAGAAATCTGTCCCTTTAAGGAACTTGCTGACAACCCTTTCTTCAATCCTTCTTGAAGAAAAGATAAAATCCTGGGAATCCTAACCCTACTCCATGAGTAGCCCTTGGATTTGCACCAATAAAGATATTTACGCCATATCTTATGGTAAATTTTTCTAGTAACAGACTTACGTGCCTGAATCAAGGTATCAATGACCGAATCAGAGAACCCTCGCTTAGATAAAATCAATCGTTCAATCTCCAAGCAGTCAGCTGCAGAGAAACTAGATTTGGATGATGGAAGGGTCCCTGAATGAGAAGGTCCTGCCTCAATGGAAGCTTCCATGGTGGCAGAGAGGACATGTCCACCAGATCGGCATACCAAGCCCTGAGAGGCCACGCAGGAGCGATGAGAATCACTGAAGCCCTCTCCTGTTTGATCCAAGCAATCACCCAGGGAAGGAGAGCAAACAGTGGAAACACATAAGCTAGGTTGAACCACCAAGGCACTGCCAAGGCATCTATCAGTTCGGCCTGAGGATTCCTGGACCTGGATCCGTATCTCGGGAGCTTGGCATTCTGACGAGATGCCATAAGATCCAGCTCCGGTCTGCCCCATCTGAGAATCAGGATGGCAAAGACCTCCGGATGGAGTTCCCATTCCCCCCAGATGAAACGTCTGTCTGCTCAAAAAATCCGCTTTCCAGTTGTCCACTCCTGGTATGTAGATTGCTGACAGATAACAAGAGTGAGCCTCCGCCCACGGAATTATTTTCTATACTTCTGTCATCGCTAAGGAACTCCTTGTTCCTCCCTGATGATTGATGTAAGCCACAGTCGTGATGTTGTCCAACTGAAACCGGATGAACTTGGCCGAAGCCAACTGAGGCCAAGCCTGAAGCGCATTGAATATTGCTCTCAATTCCAGAATAATGATTGGAAGTAGAGACTCCGACCGAGTCCACACACCCTGAGCCTTCAGGGAATTCCAGACTGCACCCCAACCTAGTAGACTGGCGTCCGTTGTCACTATCACCCATGAGGGTCTGCGGAAGCACGTCCCTTGGGACAGATGATCTGGCGACAACCACCAAAGAAGAGAGTCTCTTGTCTCCTGATCCAGATCTATCTGAGGAGACAAATTTGCATAATCTCCATTCCACTGCCTGAGCATGCTCAGCTGTAGAGGTCTGAGATGAAAACGAGCAAACAGAATGATGTCCATAGCCGCCACCATCAATCCAATTACCTCCATGCACTGAGCCACTGATGGCCGAGGATTGGACTGAAGGGTTCGGCATGTATTCAGAATCTTTAACTTTCTGACTTCCGTCAAAAAGATTTTCATGGATACAGAGTCTTCTAGAGTTCCCAGGAAAGGAACCCTTGTCTGTGGAATTAATGAACTATTTTCTAGATTCACCTTCCACCCGTGAATCCTTAGAAAGGATAGGACAATATCGGTATGAGGCTTTGTCAGCTGATAAGACGACGCCTGGATCAGAATATTGTCCAGATAAGGTGCCACGGTAATGCCCCGCGGTCTGAGAACCGCCAGCAGAGACCCTAGAACCTTCGTGAAGATTCTGGGTGCCGTGGCCAACCCGAAAGGAAGGGACACGAACTGAAAATGTTTGTCCAGAAAGGCAAACCTCAGGAACTGGTGATGATCTCTGTGGATAGGAACATGAAGATATGCATCATTTAAGTCCACGGTTTCATATATTGACCCTCCTGGATCAATGGAAGAATTGTCTGAATAGTCTCCATCTTGAAGGATGGGACTCTGAGAAACTTGTTTAGACTCTTGAGATCTAAAATGGGTCGGAACGTTCCCTCTTTTTTGGGAACCACAAAAAGATTTGAGTAAAACCCCTGCCCTGTTCCTGTATTGGAACGGGACAAATTACTCCCATAGTGGAGAGGTCTTTTACACAACGTAAGAATGCCTCTCTTTTTATCTGGTCTACAGACAATCGTGAAAGAAGAAACCTTCCCCTTGGGAAGGAATTTTTTAACTCCAGCTGATACCCTTGAGACACGATTTCCAGTGTCCAGGGATCCTGAACGTCTCTTATCCTGGACAAAGAGAGAAAGTCTGCCCCCTACTAGATCCGGTCCCGGATCGGGGGCCGCCCCTTCATGCTGTTTTGGGAGCAGCAGCGGGCTTCTTAGGTTGTTTACCCTTGTTCCAAGCCTGGTTGGGTCTCCAGATGGACTTGGTTTGTGCAAAATTCCCTTCCTGTTTAGCGGAAGAAGAAGGGACTCCCTTGAAATTTCGAAAGGAACTAAAATTACTCTATTTACCCTTCTGTTTAGCTGTTTTATCCTGAGGTAGGAGATGACCCTTACCTCCCGTAATGCCAGAAATGATTTCTTTCAAGTCGGGCCCGAACAGGGTCTTTCCCTTGAAAGGAATAGCCAAAAGCTTTGATTTAGAGGACACATCCGCAGACCAAGATTTTAACCATAAAGCTCTTCGCGCTAAAATGGCAAATCCTGCATTCTTAGCCGCCAGCTTGGCGATCTGAAAGGTGGCATCCGTAACAAAAGAATTAGCCAGCTTAAGGGCCTAAATTCTATCTAGTAATTCCTCTAAAGGAGTCTCAGTCTTAAGAGATTTTTCTAAGGCGTCAAACCAAAAGGCGGCCGCAGTTGTAACTGGTACAATACAAGCCTTCGGTTGTAATAGAAAACCCTGATGAATAAATAGCTTTTTTAGAAGACCCTCCAATTTTTTATCCATAGGATCTTTGAAAGCACAACTGTCCTCAACAGGAATAGTTGTATGCTTAGCCAGGGTAGATATAGCTCCCTCCACCTTAGGGACCGTTTGCCAAGAATCCCGAACAGTGTCAGCTATAGGATACATTTTCTTAAAATTAGAAGGTGAGAACGGGATACCCGGTCTTTCCCATTCCCGCGTAATAATTTCCGAAATTCTCTTAGGAACCGGAAACACATCAGAATAAGAAGGAACCTCTAAGTATTTGTCCATCTTACAAAATTTCTCTGGTGGTACCACAATAGAGTCACAGAGTCGCTAAAACCTCCCGAAGTAACAGGCGGAGGTGTTCAAGCTTAAATCTGAAGGACATGACGTCCGAGTCTGTCTAAGGTAACGTACTCCCTGAGTCGGAAAGTTCCCTCTCAGACAAAAGTTCCCTACCCCCCAAATCAGATCCCTGGGATGGCACATCGGAGATAGCCATCAAAGCATCAGAAGTCGCAGGAACCAAAGTGGCTTCTGTCCTGCTGCGTTTGCCCTGTAACACTGGCAACTTGGATAAAACTTCTGTAAGGGTGGATAACATAACTGCAGCCATATCCTGCAGAGTAAATGAAGTGGACGCAGTTGAAGAACATGACGTCGCTTGAGTGGGTGTTAAGGGCTGTGACGCTTGTGGAGAAAGAATTGGCATACCCTGAGTCTCATCAGTCTGAGAAACATCCTGAGCTATATCTTTGTTAAAGAACATTTTCTCTTTACATTGCAATGCCCTCTCAGTGCATGAGGGACAAGCGGGGGTTCCACAATGACATTTAAACACAAGGAACAAGTACTGGCTTCAAGGTCATCCATAGTAAAAAAACAGAAAATTGTATTCAGTTATATCAAACACTTTTTATGCACGATCTAGTTATAGAATAAAAACAACAGTGCCTTTAAAAAATAAAAACCTTTGCACAGCACACTGTGCGGCTGAAAACACTTATAATTGTGGCCTTGAAAAATAAAGATTGAAGTTATATGTATCCCATGAATAGTTAACTAACTCTTAAAGGAAAACTGCACCTTCAAATTTAGATACTTCAGAGTTAAACACCTCGCCACAACTCTGCTACGGCGCTTACCTGCCCCCTATCTGAGACAAAAGAACGTCACCGTGCAGCCTGAGTTACAACTACCCATGCGGTCCAGACAGAACACCGGAGTCAAGCATCCGACCGACTCCCAGACAGACACTGCGCTGCTTCTACTTGCGCACGAAAGAGTGCCCCGCCCATCGTGGGCGTATCAGAGCGGAACTCCCGTGCGGCTCATTACTTTATAGTAAAAAACAAAAATGGAGCCACCGGAGTATCGTTGCACCTCATAAAAGTGCCCCATATGAAGCCAGTCCCCCAGTAAAAGACACATAACCATGCCGCAAGCATATTAAAACTTATGTGATCCGGAGTTCACCACTCCGAGAACCCCAAGCGTCAGCCCACACATGAAAGGGTTAAAATAGTGTATCTTAAATTTCTACCCCCATATTTTCATTATCCCCTAATTATAGCAGCCTTCTCTTTTTACCCCCAGCCATATCCTTCCGAGATATAATAGGGCACAGACATAGGTCAGCTTATAGAGAGAGACAGTCCTTTCTGAGGTACCAAGTGTGACAGAAAATAAAACACTGCACATACCTCCATGTTGAGAAACAACATGAATCGTCCCACACTGCAAGAGGTCCTTCATCTCCTCCAGGAATCTGTGGGAACAAACTGGGTCTTAGAAAAAACTTGCTAAGACCATATTCATCAGGGCAGCCCCCATTGGGAGTCACAGAGGACGGATGTAATCTGCACAGACCCTATAGCTGTACCCTGAGTAAAATAGTACACACTGGCACCATTTGAAAATAATAAACTCTTGATTTTAAACTCCTCACTTTACCTCTTCCTATCACTAACACAGGCAAAGAGAATGACTGGGGTGGGAGGGAAGGGAGGAGCTATATATACAGCTCTGCTGTGGTGCTCTTTGCCTCCTCCTGCTGACCAGGAGGCGTAATCCCATAAGTAAGGATGAAATACGTGGACTCGTCATATCTTGTAAAAGAAACTCGTAATCTCGGTGATGGACTTTTCACATAAAATAAAAGATAAGGCTCCCAAATATAATGGATTCCTATAGAAAAAATGTAAGTGTCAGGTAAAACGTTTTGAATGTTAAATGGACAGTAAAGTCAAAATTAAACTTTCAAGATTTGGATGGAGCATGCAATTTTAAATAATTTTCCATTATACATCTATCATCCAATTTGCTTTGTTTTCTTGCTATCCTTTGGTGAAAAGCATGAATAGGTGGGTTTAGGAGAAGCAATACTGGGAGATACCTGCTGATTGGTGGCTGCACATAAATGCTTCTTGTCATTGGTACATCTGATTTGTGCGCCTAGATCTCAGTAGTGCATTGCTGCTCCATGAACAAAGGACACCAAGAGAATGAAGCAAATTTGACTATAAAAATTTGATTATGGAAAGTTGTTTAAAACGGTATGCTCTCTCTAAATCATGAAACAAAAAAAGAGTTTTGTGTTCCTTTAACCTTTCTAAATTGACTAGAAAGTTATGTCTAATGCCTGTTAAGATGCAGGAGATAGTATTAACAATTGCACTGCTGTACTTCTATTGACTCTGTTATCTGATATATAACCAATAGCTTTCATACAAAGTGTTCCCTTTAAACAGAACCTGTTTGTTAGAAAATACATTTACAGTTATACTATAAATTCCAAAGTACAATTCATAATGTAATAAAGAAAGCAAGATAAGTTGGTAAATAGTAGAAAATAGGTATGACTAAAGCACTTTACTGCAAAACAAAAACAACTCTCCCTGTAACCTTTCTTCAGTTAGAAATAATTTGATTACCATCCTTTCCAATTTTAGACCTGTGTTTATTTGTTAAAGGGACAGTAAAGTCAAAATTAAACTTTCATGATTCAGGCAGAGCAGGCAATTTTACACAATTACTTATAGTTAAAAAGTTGCTTTGTTCTCTTTGTAACCTTTGGTGGAGAGTAAACTTAGGTAGGCAGACAGGACCTCATGAATGTGCACGTTATTAGCACTTCATGGCCGTAGTGTCTCCAACTGTGTATAACGTTACTATATACATTGTTGCAATCACTGTTGTCACAGGGCTAGATTATAAGTGGAGCGCTATTTGTCGCTCCCACGTTAACTCCGCTAGAAGTAATAATTTTGTACGTGTTGGGTAGTGTGCGTATTACAAGTTGAAAGTAATAAGTTTTTGCTTGCGTACTAACCCAAAAGCCGGTTACAATATCACGATCGCGTTAACCTATTCCCCCCATAGACTTAAATAGAGTGCGAAGAGTAAAATGTAACATCCAAAAAGTCACGCAAGCCCGATGAGGTTTAACAAAGCCAACATGAAATATTACTATTTTACATTCCAAAGTTCTTCACAAAGCAGACTTTGTTCTATTTAGTCATAAATATTTATATATATACAGGGAGTGCAGAATTATTAGGCAAATGAGTATTTTGACCACATCATCCTCTTTATGCATGTTGTCTTACTCCAAGCTGTATAGGCTCGAAAGCCTACTACCAATTAAGCATATTAGGTGATGTGCATCTCTGTAATGAGAAGGGGTGTGGTCTAATGACATCAACACCCTATATCAGGTGTGCATAATTATTAGGCAACTTCCTTTCCTTTGGCAAAATGGGTCAAAAGAAGGACTTGACAGGCTCAGAAAAGTCAAAAATAGTGAGATATCTTGCAGAGGGATGCAGCACTCTTAAAATTGCAAAGCTTCTGAAGCATGATCATAGAACAATCAAGCGTTTCATTCAAAATAGTCAACAGGGTCGCAAGAAGCGTGTGGAAAAACCAAGGCGCAAAATAACTGCCCATGAACTGAGAAAAGTCAAGCGTGCAGCTGCCAAGATGCCACTTGCCACCAGTTTGGCCATATTTCAGAGCTGCAACATCACTGGAGTGCCCAAAAGCACAAGGTGTGCAATACTCAGAGACATGGCCAAGGTAAGAAAGGCTGAAAGACGACCACCACTGAACAAGACACACAAGCTGAAACGTCAAGACTGGGCCAAGAAATATCTCAAGACTGATTTTTCTAAGGTTTTATGGACTGATGAAATGAGAGTGAGTCTTGATGGGCCAGATGGATGGGCCCGTGGCTGGATTGGTAAAGGGCAGAGAGCTCCAGTCCGACTCAGACGCCAGCAAGGTGGAGGTGGAGTACTGGTTTGGGCTGGTATCATCAAAGATGAGCTTGTGGGGCCTTTTCGGGTTGAGGATGGAGTCAAGCTCAACTCCCAGTCCTACTGCCAGTTTCTGGAAGACACCTTCTTCAAGCAGTGGTACAGGAAGAAGTCTGCATCCTTCAAGAAAAACATGATTTTCATGCAGGACAATGCTCCATCACACGCGTCCAAGTACTCCACAGCGTGGCTGGCAAGAAAGGGTATAAAAGAAGAAAATCAAATGACATGGCCTCCTTGTTCACCTGATCTGAACCCCATTGAGAACCTGTGGTCCATCATCATCTGAACAGTGTCTAGGAGGCTGTGGTTGCTGCTGCACGCAATGTTGATGGTGAACAGATCAAAACACTGACAGAATCCATGGATGGCAGGCTTTTGAGTGTCCTTGCAAAGAAAGGTGGCTATATTGGTCACTGATTTGTTTTTGTTTTGTTTTTGAATGTCAGCAATGTATATTTATGAATGTTGAGATGTTATATTGGTTTCACTGGTAAAAATAAATAATTGAAATGGGTATATATTTGTTTTTGTTAAGTTGCCTAATAATTATGCACAGTAATAGTCACCTGCACACACAGATATCCCCCTAAAATAGATACTAAAAACAAACTAAAAACTACTTCCAAAACTATTCAGCTTTGATATTAATTAGTTTTTTGGGTTCATTGAGAACATGGTTGTTGTTCAATAATAAAATTAATCCTCAAAAATACAACTTGCCTAATAATTCTGCACTCCCTGTATATATATATTTGATTTTTTTGGCTTTATATATATATATATATATATACTTAATATCTATATATAGATGATTTCATATTGGTATAATTATATACAGATATATATAGGAATATTTATTTATAAATATTTCAAACATATTCCCTTATGTGAAGAACATTGGAATGTGAAATAACATAATTTATGCTTACCTGATAAATTTATTTCTCTTGTAGTGTATTCAGTCAACGGGTCATCCATTACTTATGGGATATATTCCCTTCCCAACAGGAAGTTGCAAGAGGATCACCCAAAGCAGAGCTGCTATATAGCTCCTCCCCTCACATGTCATATCCAGTCATTCGAAACAAGACAAGAAAGGAGAAACCATAGGGTGCAGTGGTGACTGGAGTTTTAATTAAAATTTAGATCTGCCTTAAAAAGGACAGGGCGGGCCGTGGACTGAATACACTACAAGAGAAATAAATTTATCAGGTAAGCATAAATTATGTTTTCTCTTGTTAAGTGTATTCAGTCCACGGGTCATTCATTACTTATGGGATACCAATACCAAAGCTAAAGTACACGGATGATGGGAGGGACAAGGCAGGAACTTAAGCGGAAGGAACCACTGCCTGTAGAACCTTTCTCCCAAAAACAGCCTCCGAAGAAGCAAAAGTGTCAAATTTGTAAAATTTTGAAAAGGTGTGAAGCGAAGACCAAGTCGCAGCCTTGAAAATCTGTTCAACAGAGGCCTCATTCTTAAAGGCCCAGGTGGAAGCCACAGCTCTAGTGGAATGAGCTGTAATTCTTTCAGGGGGCTGCTGTCCAGCAGTCTCATAGGCTAAACGTATTATGCTACGAAGCCAAAAGGAGAGAGAGGTTGCCGAAGCTTTCTGACCTCTCCTCTGTCCAGAGTAAGCGACAAACAGGGAAGAAGTTTGACGAAAATCTTTAGTTGCCTGTAAATAGAACTTCAGGGCACGGACTACGTCCAGATTATGCAAAAGTCGTTCCTTCTTTGAAGAAGGATTAGGACATAATGATGGAACAACAATCTCCTGATTGATATTCCTGTTAGAAACTACCTTAGGTAAAAACCCAGGTTTGGTACGCAGAACTACCTTGTCTGAATGGAAAATCAGATAAGGAGAATCACAATGTAAGGCAGATAACTCAGAGACTCTTCGAGCCGAGGAAATAGCCATCAAAAACAGAACTTTCCAAGATAAAAGCTTAATATCAATGGAATGAAGGGGTTCAAACGGAACACCTTGAAGAACTTTAAGAACCAAGTTTAATCTCCATGGCGGAGCAACAGTCTTAAACACAGGCTTAATCTTAGCCAAAGCCTGACAAAAAGCCTGGACGTCTGGAACTTCTGCAAGACGTTTGTGTAAAAGAATAGACAGAGCAGAAATCTGTCCCTTTAACGAACTAGCAGATAAGCCCTTTTCTAAACCCTCTTGTAGAAAGGACAATATCCTGGGAATCCTAACCTTACTCCATGAGTAACTCTTGGATTCGCACCAATATAAATATTTACGCCATATCTTATGGTAAATTTTTCTGGTAACAGGCTTCCGTGCCTGTATTAAAGGGACAGTCTACACCAGAATTGTTATTGTTTTAAAAGATAGATAATCCCTTGTTTACCCATTCCCTAGTTTTGCATAACCAACACAGTTATATTTATATATTTTTTACCTCTGTGATTATCTTGTATCTAAGCCTCTGCAGACTGCCCCTTTATTTGTTCTTTTGACAGACTTGCAGTTTAGCCAATCAGTGATAGCTCCCAGGTAACTTCACGTGCACGAGCACAGTGTTATTTATATGAAAAACATGAACTAACACCCTCTAGTGGTGAAAAACCTGTTAAAATGCATTCTTAAGAGGCGGCCTTCAAGGTCTAAGAAATTAGCATATGAACCTCCTAAGTTAAGCTTTCAACTAAGAATACCAAGAGAACAAAGAATAATTGGTGATAAAAGTAAATTGGAAAATTGTTTAAAATTACATGCCCTATCTGAATCATGAAAGTTTTTTTTGGACTAGACTGTCCCTTTAAGGTATCAATAACTGACTCCGAGAAGCCACGCTTTGATAGGATCAAGCGTTCAATCTCCATGCAGTCAGCCTCAAAGAAATTAGATTTGGATGGTTGAAAGGACCTTGTATTAGAAGGTCCTGCCTCAGAGGCAGAGACCATGGTGGACAGGACGACATGTCCACTAGGTCTGCATACCAGGTCCTGCGTGGCTACGCAGGCGCTATCAGAATCACTGATGCTCTCTCCTGTTTGATCTTGGCAATCAGTCGAGCCAGCAGCGGAAACGGTGGAAACACATAAGCCATGTTGAAAACCCAAGGGGCTGCTAGAGCATCTATCAGCGCTGCTCCCGGGTCCCTGGACCTGGATCCGTAACGAGGAAGCTTGGCGTTCTGGCGAGACGCCATGAGATCCAGTTCTGGTTTGCCCCAACGATGAAACAGCTGAACGAACACCTCCGGATGAAGTTCCCACTCCCCCGGATGAAAAGTCTGGCGACTTAGAAAGTCCGCCTCCCAGTTCTCCACGCCTGGGATGTAAATCGCTGACAGGTGGCAAGAGTGAGACTCTGCCCAGCGAATTATCCTTGAGACTTCTAACATCGCTAGGGAACTCCTGGTTCCCCCTTGATGGTTGATGTAAGCCACAGTCGTGATGTTGTCCGACTGAAATCTGATGAACCTCAGTGTTGCCAACTGAGGCCAAGCTAGAAGAGCATTGAATATTGCTCTTAACTCCAGAATATTTATTGGGAGGAGTTTCTCATCCTGAGTCCACGATCCCTGAGCCTTCAGGGAGTTCCAGACTGTGCCCCAACCTAGAAGGCTGGCATCTGTTGTTACAATCGTCCAATCTGGCCTGCGAAAGGTCATACCCTTGGACAGAAGGGCCCGAGAAAGCCACCAGAGAAGAGAATCTCTGGTCTCTTGATCCAGATTTAGTAGAGGGGACAAATCTGAGTAATCCCCATTCCACTGACTTAGCATGCATAATTGCAGCGGTCTGAGATGCAGGCGCGCAAATGGCACTATGTCCATTGCCGCTACCATTAAGCCAATTACTTCCAATTCCTAATTACGGGCGTGGAATGGAATGAAGGACACGGCAAGAATTTAGAAGTTTTGATAACCTGGACTCCGTCAGGTAAATTTTCATCTCTACAGAATCTATAAGAGTCCCTAGGAAGGAGACTCTTGTGAGTGGTAATAGAGAACTCTTTTCCACGTTCAACTTCCACCCATGCGACCTCAGAAATGCCAGAACTATCTCTGTATGAGACTTGGCAATTTGAAAACTTGACGCTTGTATCAGAATGTCGTCTAGATACGGAGCCACCGCTATGCCTCGCGGTCTTAGAACCGCCAGAAGTGAGCCCAGAACCTTTGTAAAAATTCTTGGGGCCGTAGCTAATCCGAAGGGAAGAGCTACAAACTGGTAATGCCTGTCTAGAAAGGCAAATCTTAGGTACCGATAATGATCTTTGTGAATCGGTATGTGAAGGTAGGCATCCTTTAAGTCCACTGTGGTCATGTACTGACCCTCTTGAATCATGGGTAGGATGGTTCGAATAGTTTCCATTTTGAATGATGGAACTCTTAGGAATTTGTTTAAGATCTCTAAGTCCAAGAGTGGTCTGAAGGTTCCCTCTTTTTTGGGAACTACAGATTTGAGTAAATTCCTTGCCCTTGTTCCGTCCGCGGAACTGGGTGAATCACCCCCATTACTAGGAGGTCTTGTACACAGCGTAGAAATGCCTCTTTCTTTATTTGGTTTGCTGATAACCTTGAAAGATGAAATCTCCCTTGTGGAGGAGAAGCTTTGAAGTCCAGAAGATATCCCTGAGATATGATCTCCAACGCCCAGGGATCCTGGACATGTCTTGCCCACGCCTGGGCGAAGAGAGAAAGTCTGCCCCCTACTAGATCCGTTTCCGGATAGGGGGCCATCCCTTCATGCTGTCTTAGGGGCAGTAGTAGGTTTTCTGGCCTGCTTGCCCTTGTTCCAGGGCTGGTTAGTTTTCCAGGCCTGTCTGTAACGAGCAACAGTTCCTTCCTGTTTTGGAGCGGAGGAAGTTGATGCTGCTCCTGCCTTGAAGTTTCGAAAGGCACGAAAATTAGACTGTTTGCCCTTTGATTTGGCCCTGTCCTGAGGAAGAGTATGACCCTTACCTCCAGTAATGTCAGCGATAATTTCTTTCAAGCCGGGCCCGAATAAGGTTTGCCCCTTGAAAGGAATATTAAGCAATTTAGATTTAGAAGTCACGTCAGCTGACCAGGATTTAAGCCATAGCGCTCTGCGCGCCTGTATGGCGAATCCGGAGTTCTTAGCCGTTAGTTTAGTTAAATGTACAATGGCATCAGAAACAAATGCATTAGCTAGCTTAAGTGCTTTAAGCTTGTCCATAATTTCATCCAATGGAGCTGTGCAAATGGCCTCTTCTAGAGACTCAAACCAGAATGCTGCAGCAGCAGTGACAGGCGCAATGCATGCAAGGGGCTGTAAGATAAAACCTTGTTGAACAAACATTTTCTTAAGGTAACCTTCTAATTTTTTATCCATTGGATCCGAAAAAGCACAACTATCCTCCACTGGGATAGTGGTACGCTTAGCTAAAGTAGAAACTGCTCCCTCCACCTTAGGGACCATGTGCCATAAGTCCCATGTAGTGGCGTCTATTGGAAACATTTTCCTAAATATAGGAGGTGGGGAAAAGGGCACACCGGGTCTATCCCACTCCTTGCTAATAATTTCTGTAAGCCTTTTAGGTATAGGAAAAACGTCAGTACACACCAGCACCGCATAGTATCTATCCAGCCTACATCATTTCTCTGGAATTGCAACTGTGTTACAGTCATTCAGAGCCGCTAAAACCTCCCCTAGCAATACACAGAGGTTCTCAAGCTTAAATTTAAAATTAGAGATCTCTGAATCCGGTTTCCCTGGATCAGATCCGTCACCCACAGAATGAAGCTCTCCGTCCTCATGTTCTGCAAACTGTGACGCAGTATCGGACATGGCTCTCACAGCACCAGCGCGCTCTGTCCTTATCCCAGAGCAATCGCGCTTGCCTCTTAATTCTGGCAATTTAGATAATACTTCTGTCAGGGTATTATTCATAATAGTAGCCATGTCTTGTAAAGTGATTTGTATGGGCGTCTCTGATGTACTTGGCGCCACAATATCATGCTCCTCCTGAGCGGGAGGTCGAAGGTACTTACACGTGAGGAGAGTTAGTCGGCATAACTTCCCCCTCGTTGTCTGGTGATAATTCCTTTACAGATAAAGACTGACCTTTATTATTTAAAGTGAAATCAATACATTTAGTACACATATTTCTATGGGGCTCCACACTGGCCTTCAAACATAGTGAAAAACAGATTCATCTGTGTCAGACATGTTTAAACAGACTAGCAATGAGACTAGCAAGCTTGGAAAACACTTTAAAATAAATTTACAAGCAATATAGAAAACGCTACTGCGCCTTTAAGAAGCACAAAAAACTGTCACAGTTGAAATAACAATGAACCAAATCAGTTATAGCAACCAAATTTTCACAGTAAATGTATTAAGTTAGCAGAGCATTGCACCCACTTGCAAATGGATGATTAACCCCTTAATACCCAAAACGGATAATCAATAGAGAAAAAAACGTTTTGTAACACAGTCAAACACACTGTCACAGGTCTGCTGTGACTGATTACCTCCCTTAAAAATGACTTTTGAAGTCCCTTGAGCTCTCTAGAGACATCTTGGGTCATGCAGGAAGAAGCAGGAAGACTGAGACTGAATTTTTACTGCGCAAAAAAAGCGCTAAAATAGGCCCCTCCCACTCATTATTACAACAGTGGGAGCCTCAGTTAACTGTTTCTATGCAGAAATATAAGTCAGCCATGTGGAAAATTTCATGCCCCAATAAGTTTTATCACCAATGTACCTCACAAAAACGATTAAACATGCCAGCAAACGTTTTAAACATCCTTTTTTAAAGAGTATGTATCTCTATTGATAAGCCTGATACCAGTCCTTCTACTGCATTTTAAGGCTTATTACATTACTTCAGTATTAGTAGCATTTTCTTAGTCAAATTCCATTCCTTAGAAAATTACTTTACTGCATATACATTAATCAGCCTGATACCAGTCGCTTTCACTGCATTTAAGGCTGTACTTACATTACATCGGTATCAGCAGTATTTTCTTAGTCAATTCCATTCCTTAGAAAAATATTTTACTGCACATACCTTATTTGCAGGAGACCCCGCACGCTATTCCCTTTCTGAAGTTACCCCACTCCTCAGAATGTCCGAGAACAGCCAGTGGATCTTAGTTACTTCTGCTAAGATCATAGAGTACGCAGGCAGATTCTTCTTCCAAATACTGCCTGAGAAAAAAACAGCACACTCCGGTGCCATTTAAAAATAACAAACTTTTGATTGAAGAAATAATTAAGTATAAAACACCACACTCCTCTCACGACCTCCATCTATGTTGAGGGTTGCAAGATAATGACTGGATATGACATGTGAGGGGAGGAGCTATATAGCAGCTCTGCTTTGGGTGATCCTCTTGCAACTTCCTGTTGGGAAGGGAATATATCCCATAAGTAATGGATGACCCGTGGACTGAATACACTTAACAAGAGAAATTTACATTGAATGCACAGTTAAACACTTTAATATTGCATAAATGTGAATTTTCATGTTTTCAGATACTTCCCTACAAAGAGTTCCAATGCACTTATATATATATATATGTCTATATATGTATACATATTATTTATTATTATTTTTATTATTATCGGTTATTTGTAGAGCGCCAACAGATTCCGCAGCGCTATAAACAAAGGGGGAGTACAACAAAACAATTATAGGGTAGAGGGCCCTGCCAAGAGTTGCACTGTTGTAGTCAGCTCTTAAGAAGGTGATCTACAAACAGCTGGACTTTTAGGCTTACATGCTAAGAGGGTTCAGGGGATTGCAGTGGAGGAGAGGAACTGGTATTAGGAAAGGTTAGCGTAGGTTGTATGCGTCCCTGAACAGTAGAGTCTTTAGGGAGGACTTGAAGCTTTTAAAACTAGAAGAGAGTCTTGTGGAGCGAGGCAGAAAGTTCCACAAGATGGGAGCCAGTCTGGAGAAGTCCTGTAAACGGGAGTGTGATGAGGTGACAAGAGAGGAGGAGAGTAGGAGGTCATGAGCAGAGCGAAGGGGACGGGAGGGAGAGTATCTGGAGACAAGGTCTGAGATGTAGGGGGGAGCAGTGCAGTTGAGGGCTTTGTATGTAAGAGTGAGAGTTTTGTGTTTGATCCTAGAGGCAAGAGGAAGCCAGTGAAGGGAATGGCAGAGAGGCGCAGCAGATGAAGAGCGACGTGTAAGGAAGATGAGTCTGGCAGAGGCATTCATTATGGATTGTAAAGGAGCTAGGCGGCAGGTGGGGAGACCAGAGAGGACAGAGTTGCAGTAATCGAGGCAGAAAAGAATGAGAGAGTGGGTTAAAATCTTAGTTGTCTCTTGTGTAAGGAAGTGTCTAATTTTAGAGATGTTTTTAAGGTGGAAGCGGCAGGCTGTAGCCAAGGACTGAATGTGAGGAGTGAAGGAAAGATCTGAGTCAAATGTGACCCCGAGACATCGGGCATGCGGGGTAGGGGTAATGATGGAGTTGTCAACAGTTATAGAGATATTGGGGGTGGAGATTTTGGAAGAAGGGGGGAAAATGAGGAGTTCAGTTTTGGAGAGATTTAGCTTGAGGTAGTGAGAGGACATCCAGGAAGAGATGTGAGAAAGACAGTTAGTGATACGGGTTAGCAAGGAAGGAGATAGTTCTGGTGCAGAGAAGTAGATTTGGGTGTCATCGGCATACAAATGATATTGGAAACCGTGGGACTTAATAAGGGAACCTAGTGATGACGTATAGATTGAGAAGAGAAGGGGGCCGAGGACAGAGCCTTGCGGTACTCCGACAGAAAGTGGTGACGGGGCAGAGGAGGCCCCAGAGAAGGCTACACTGAAGGTACGGTTTGAGAGGTAGGAGGAGAGCCACGAAAGGGCTGTGTCACAGATACCGAAGGATTGGAGGGTTTGGAGCAAAAGAGGGTGGTCGACAGTGTCAAAGGCTGCGGACAGATCAAGGAGGATAAGCAGAGAGAAGTGGCCTTTTGATTTAGCTATAAGTAGGTCGTTGGTGACCTTAACAATAGCTGTCTCTGTGGAGTGATAGGGACGAAATCCAGATTGCAGCGGGTCAAGAAGGGAGTTTAACGTAAGGAAATGGGATAGGCGTGCATATACTAGTTTTTCGAGAAGCTTTGAAGCAAGAGGGAGGAGGGAAATTGGGCGGTAGTTGGATGGGGAGGTAGGATCAAGGGAAGGTTTTTTGAGGATAGGTGTGACCAGTGCATGTTTCATTGATGAGGGAAATGTACCAGTGCTGAGGGAAAGGTTGAAAATGTGTGTTAGTATAGGGGTAAGGGTAGCAGAGAGAGAGGGGAGCAGCTGTGAGGGGATAGGGTCAAGGGGACAGGTAGTGAGGTGAGAGCGCAGTATAAGTGCTGAAACTTCGTCCTCAGTAACAGGGGAGAATGAACTAAGTTTCAGGTTATGAGGGTTGTGGTTGAGTGAGAGTATTTGAGGGGGGGGGAGAGAATGGAATTGTGTTGAGAGCTGATTTCATGTCTGATGGAATCAATTTTGTTAATGAAGTGACTGGCAAAGTCTTGAGTTGACAGAGAAGTTGTATTAGGAAGTGGGGGAGGGCGGAGGAGAGTATTGAAAGTGGAGAACAGACGTTTTGGGTTTGAAGAAAGATTAGAGATAAGGGTAGAGAAGTAGTGTTGCTTGTGGAGATTAAGGGCAGAGTAGTAGGAGTTCAAGATGAATTTGTAATGAAGAAAATCAGCTGAACTCCGTGATTTTCTCCAATGCCGTTTATATATCTGAAAATACATGAATACACATATAAATACATATGTACACACACACATATTTATATATATATATACACACAAACAACATACACATATATAGTTAGACATTTTGGAAAATCAATGCGATAGGAAAAACACACATGCAGAATACATCATAAGCAAAAGAATATGTCCCTGCGCTCAAAAGCAAAATATTGTGCAGTATACATCATACTGAAAGAGTATCAAGCACTTGAGAAGTGCTACAAACACCTGCTGGACCTTTAGCAGCTGCTTCATAACTGCTGTTTCTGGCGAGTCTGAAGACTCACCAGAAACACGGGCCGTCAAGCTCCTTTCAGAGCTTGATAGATAGGCCCCTATGTGTGTATGCCACAGAAAAACTATGGCCTAGATTTGGAGTTTGGCGGTAGATGGGCTGTTAACGCTCCGCGGGCTTTTTTCTAGCCGCACCATAAAATTAACTCTGGTATCGAGAGTTCAAAAAAATGCTGCGTTAGGCTCCAAAAAAGGAGCGTAGAGCATTTTTACCGCAAATGAAACTCTCGATACCAGAGTTGCTTACGGACGCGGCCAGCCTCAAAAACGTGCTCGTGCACGATTCTCCCATAGGAAACAATGGGGCTGTTTGAGCTGAAAAAAAACCTAACACCTGCAAAAAAGCAGCGTTCAGCTCCTAACGCAGCCCCATTGTTTCCTATGGGGAAACACTTCCTACGTCTGCACCTAACACTCTAACATGTACCCCGAGTCTAAACACCCCTACCCTTACACTTATTAACCCCTAATCTGCCGCCCCCGCTATCGCTGACCCCTGCATTATATTATTAACCCCTAATCTTCCGCTCCGTAAACCGCCACAACTTACATTATCCCTATGTACCCCTAATCTGCTGCCCCTAACACCGCCGACCCCTATATTATATTTATTAACCCCTAACCTGCCCCCCACAACGTTGCCGCCAGCTACTTACAATAATTAACCCCTAATCTGCCGAGCGGACCTGAGCGCTACTATAATAAAGTTATTAACCCCTAATCCGCCTCACTAGCCCTATCATAAATAGTATTAACCCCTAATCTGCCCTCCCTAACATCGCCGACACCTAACTTCAATTATTAACCCCTAATCTGACGACCGGAGCTCATCGCTACTATAATAAATGGATTAACCCCTAAAGCTAAGTCTAACCCTAACACTAACACCCCCCTAACTTAAATATAATTTAAATCTAACGAAATTAATTAACTCTTATTAAATAAATTATTCCTATTTAAAGCTAAATACTTACCTGTAAAATACATCCTAATATAGCTACAATATAAATTATAATTATATTATAGCTATTTTAGGATTAATATTTATTTTACAGGCAACTTGGTAATTATTTTAACCAGGTACAATAGCTATTAAATAGTTAAGAACTATTTAATAGTTACCTAGTTAAAATAATTACAAAATTACCTGTAATATAAATCCTAACCTAAGTTATAATTAAACCTAACACTACCCTATCAATAAATTAATTAAATACTATTGCTACAAATAACTACAATTACATAAACTAACTAAAGTACCAAAAATAAAAAAGAACTAAGTTACAAAAAATAAAAAAATATTTACAAACATAAGAAAAATATTACAACAATTTTAAACTAATTACACCTACTCTAAGCCCCCTAATAAAATAACAAAGACCCCCAAAATAAAAAAATTCCCTACCCTATTCTAAATTAATAGAGTTAAAAGCTCTTTTACCTTACCAGCCCTGAACAGGGCCCTTTGCGGGGCATGCCCCAAGAAAATCAGCTTTTTTGCCTGTAAAAAAAAACATACAATACCCCCCCAACATTACAACCCACCACCCACATACCCCTAATCTAACCCAAACCCCCCTTAAATAAACCTAACACTAAGCCCCTGAAGATCTTCCTACCTTGTCTTCACCATCCAGGTATCACCGATCCGTCCTGGCATCCGGTGCTGAAGAGGTCCAGAAGAGGCTCCAAAGTCTTCCTCCTATCCGGCAAGAAGAGGACATCCGGACCGGCAAACATCTTCTCCAAACGGCATCTTCGATCTTCTTCCATCCGGTGCGGAGCGGGTCCATCTTGAAGCAGCCGACGCGGATCCATCCTCTTCTTCCGGCGTCTCCCGACGAATGACGGTTCCTTTAAGGGACGTCATCCAAGATGGCGTCCCTCGAATTCCGATTCGCTGATAGTATTCTATCAGCCAATCGGAATTAAGGTAGGAATATTCTGATTGGCTGATGGAATCAGCCAATCAGAATCAAGTTCAATCCTATTGGCTGATCCAATCAGCCAATCAGATTGAGCTCGCATTCTATTGGCTGATCGGAACAGCCAATAGAATGCGAGCTCAATCTGATTGGCTGATTGGATCAGCCAATCGGATTGAACTTGATTCTGATTGGCTGATTCCATCAGCCAATCAGAATATTCCTACCTTAATTCCGATTGGCTGATAGAATACTATCAGCCAATCGGAATTTGAGGGACGCCATCTTGGATGACGTCCCTTAAAGGAACCGTCATTCGTCGGGAAGAAGAGGATGGATCCGCGTCGGCTGCTTCAAGATGGACCCGCTCCGCACCGGATGGAAGAAGATCGAAGATGCCGCTTGGAGAAGATGTTTGCCGGTCCGGATGTCCTCTTCTTGCCGGATAGGAGGAAGAATTTGGAGCCTCTTCTGGACCTCTTCAGCACCGGGGGGTATTGTATGTTTTTTTTTACAGGCAAAAGAGCTGATTTTCTTGGGGCATGCCCCGCAAAGGGCCCTGTTCAGGGCTGGTAAGGTAAAAGAGCTTTTAACTCTATTAATTTAGAATAGGGTAGGGAATTTTTTTATTTTGGGGGTCTTTGTTATTTTATTAGGGGGCTTAGAGTAGGTGTAATTAGTTTAAAATTGTTGTAATATTTTTCTTATGTTTGTAAATATTTTTTTATTTTTTGTAACTTAGTTCTTTTTTATTTTTGGTACTTTAGTTAGTTTATGTAATTGTAGTTATTTGTAGCAATTGTATTTAATTTATTTATTGATAGTGCAGTGTTAGGTTAATTGTAGGTAATTGTAGGTATTTTATTTAATTAATTTATTGATAGGGTAGTGTTAGGTTTAATTATAACTTAGGTTAGGACTTATTTTACAGGTAATTTTGTTATTATTTTAACTAGGTAACTATTAAATAGTTCTTAACTATTTAATAGCTATTGTACCTGGTTAAAATAATTACAAAGTTACCTGTAATATAAATATTAATCCTAAAATAGCTACAATGTAATTATAATTTATATTGTAGCTATATTAGGGTTTATTTTACAGGTAAGTATTTAGCTTTAAATAGGAATAATTTATTTAATAAGAGTTAATTAATTTCGTTAGATTAAAATTATATTTAACTTAGGGGGGTGTTAGTGTTAGGGTTAGACTTAGCTTTAGGGGTTAATCCATTTATTATAGTAGCGGTGAGCTCCGGTCGTCAGATTAGGGGTTAATAATTGAAGTTAGGTGTCGGCGATGTTAGGGAGGGCAGATTAGGGGTTAATACTATTTATGATAGGGTTAGTGAGGCGGATTAGGGGTTAATAACTTTATTATAGTAGCGCTCAGGTCCGCTCGGCAGATTAGGGGTTAATAAGTGTAGGCAGGTGTCGGCGACGTTGAGGGGGGCAGATTAGGGGTTAATAAATATAATATAGGGGTCGGCGGTGTTAGGGGCAGCAGATTAGGGGTACATAAGGATAACGTAGGTGGTGGCGCTTTGCGGTCGGCAGATTAGGGGTTAATTATTGTAAGCAGCTGGCGGCGACGTTGTGGGGGGCAGTTAAGGGGTTAATAAATATAATACAGGGGTCGGCGGTGTTAGGGGCAGCAGATTAGGGGTACATAAGTATAACGTAGGTTGCGGTCGGCAGATTAGGGGTTAAAAAATGTAATCGAGTTGCGGGGATGTGGGGGGACCTCGGTTTAGGGGTGCATAGGTAGTTTATGGGTGTTAGTGTACTTTAGGGTACAGTAGTTAAGAGCTTTATGAACCGGCATTAGCCCAGAAAGCTCTTAACTCCTGCTATTTTCCTGCGGCTGGAGTTTTGTCGTTAGAGCTCTAACGCTCACTTCAGAAACGACTCTAAATACCGGCGTTAGGAAGATCCCATTGAAAAGATAGGATACGCAATTGACGTAAGGGGATCTGCGGTATGGAAAAGTCGCGGCTGAAAAGTGAGCGTTAGACCCTTTAATCACTGACTCCAAATACCGGCGGTAGCCTAAAACCAGCGTTAGGAGCCTCTAACGCTGGTTTTCACGGCTAACGCCGAACTCTAAATCTAGGCCCAAAACTTTTACTAGAAGCATTTTTGCTAATGGGAGTATATTGCAAAAATGCTTCTATTTCACATTGAAATGCACTCATACACATTTTGACCTTCCTATCCCTTTAACGCTGTGAAGCCCCTTTTTAAAATAATGCCCAATATAAGTTTTCATAGAGATCACCTGGCGTGAATAAATGTCCATTTATTTGCATTGAAGCTCATGAGAGCACCTATGTGTAGATCACATTTACATCATTTTAAAGAAAGGCCATTATTTATAAGTGGATAATCCCTTCTTTTTACTATAATGTTTAGGGGAAACACACAATATTGTTTATAACCTTGTTTATTAAAAGTTTTTAAACACTTTTGTTGTATGTTTCTTACATATCACGACATATACAGAAAAAATATATCTAAAATGTATGGATTTCTCACTGAAAAATTACTTACAGTAGGGCTTTATATGAGTGCATTTAAAAAATGCAAAACAGCACAGACGGGGGTGAAAATGGCTCAGCAGTTAAAGGGTTTCATCCTATTGGGGCCTATCTATCAAGCTCCGAATGGAGCTTCATGCCCCGTGTTTCTGGCGAGCCTGCAGGCTCAACAGAAACAGCAGTTATGAAGCAGCGGTCACAAAGACTGCTGCTCCATAACCTGTCCGCCTGCTCTGATGAGGCGGACCGACATCGCCGGAAATCAACCCGATCGAGTACGATCGGGTTGATTGACACCCCCATTGGCCGCGAGTCTGCAGGGGGCGGCATTGCACCAGCAGCTCTTGTGAGCTGCTGGTGCAATGCTGAATACGGCGAGCGTCCGTCAGACCTTCTTAAATAGGGGCCTTTGTGTCAAGTTCCGCAGCTGCAACACTTAAAGTGAATGTAAATTTAGATGATAAAGTGCCCGGTTTTTAAAAATCCGATTAAAAACAGGGGCACTTTAATTCATCAAAATTTACATTTCACTCGTGTTGTGAAAATACCTTTTAATCTTCACAGCCGCTGCATCGCTTCCCCCGCACGTAGCAAAGCTTCTTCCCGGGTCTAAATGAGGAATCTGGCTTCCTCCAATCACAGAATTGAATCAGACACTGATTCCCCCGGGGGGAGGGGGGAAGCCGTGATTGGAGGATGACCGATCCGTCATTTCTGACGTATGAAGAGGCTTACGATGACCAGGAGAATCGCTGGAGTGGCTGTCAAGATTAAAAGGTAAGTGTTTTCACAACACGAGTGAAATGTAAATTTTGATGAATTAAAGTGCCCCTGTTTTTAATAAGATTTTTAAAACCCGGGCACTTTATCATCTAAATTTATATTCACTTTAAATATTATTAGTTTACACAAACTGTACAACATTTAGAATGTGACAAATTGGTATCAGATACATTTGTTTTCAGGAATTTATTTTAAAATCTAGTTGAATGCAAATGCAGAAAATATTTTGAACAATTAGAGCAACACATTATAAATAAATCAACTAATAGAAAAAACACACACCTAATACACATATAATTCTATATTATTGTGACACATTGGGAAGTAATATTTACGTTACCACATTATTGCATATAACTCCATCACATACACTTGTGTATTTACACATTTCATTATTCCATACATTCTGTGTGATATTTCATTGTGGGCTTTATCTCTCACATATCTCTGTGAAACTTTCTCACAGCACTATACACTTTGCATGTAATTCCATAGGGTCGCCACCCTGCACACCCTGTAGCATGTGTAACTCATAAGTGTCCAGGAAACCATGGTTGAGGAAGCAACTCTACATGTGACACATTTTATATCAGCATTTATAAACTTTAGCCCTCAAATATTACTAAGCGGCTATATTCTAAAGAGGAAATTAAAACCTATTAGGGGAGCTTGTAGGTAGAACTGAAAAAAAGCTGATTTTTGTGAATTGAATGTTTATTATAGCTGTTTATTATAGCTGCATCATCAGCAATAAATAATGAAAGGGCAAGTACTGAGTACCCCTTGCAAATGCTTCCTTCGCGTTCATGCACCACAGGCTGAGAGACAAAGCATTAAATATCACAGATAATTTTAAAATAGATATAAAATAGATATAACCTGCCACTAATATGGCAGTAAACTGTGTGCACAAGCTACTAAAACACGATCATGTGTCAAGCCTGGCAGTGGTGTTAATAATAACAAACATCCCATGCAAGTATAGGCTGCGTACGTACACAGATAACAGTTATATGTTATATATGTTGTTCTAATCCATAAGAATGAACTTTCTGAGTACAATTTTACAGGATCCTTGGAGTTTTTCTTTACTAAACTTGGACTTTTTTTTAACCCCTTCAGGACGGAAACAATTGTCCAAGATCATCACTGCTATCATGTGACTCCAACGGTGCTGATTGGCTCGTGGGTAGGGTGACCATATTGCCGCTTTAAAAAGGGACACATGAAAAATACATGTCAGGGCTGTTTAAAGAAATGTTTTGTATAAGAACCCTGACATATGTATTTTTCATACGTGTCCCTTTTTAAAGTGGCAATATGGTCACCCTACTCGTCCCCCAGTCAGATCCACTGGATTTTTTTAACAGGAAATGTTGCTCCAGTCAGACTTAAACTATGAAATGTGTAACCAAATTAAATATTATTATCAGAATTTTCATTCAATTGAATTTCATTCAATTAATGACTTTAATAATGTTTGGACATTTAAAGGGACACTGAACCCACATTTTTTCTTTCATGATTCAGATAGAGCATCACATTTTAAGCAACTTTCTCATTTACTCCCATTAGCAATTTTTCTTCATTCTCTTGCTATCTTTATTTAAAAATTATGAATGTAAATCTTAGCTGCCAGCCCATTTTAGGTTCAGCACCATGGATAGTGCTTGCTTATTGGAGGCTGATATTTAAATCCACTAAGCAAGCATAACCCAGGTTCTATACCAAAAATGGGCCGGCTCCTATGCATCACATTCATCCTTTTTAAATAAAGATAGCAAGAGTACGATGACAAATTGATAATAGGAGTAATTTAGAACATTGCTTAAAATTGGATGCTCTATCTGAATCATTAAAGAAAAAAAAAACAATTTTAAACAACTTTACAATTTATTTGTAGTAACTAATTTGCTTTTTTCCCTTGTGTCCTTTGTTGAAGAAACAGTAATGCATATGGGTAAGCCAATAATATGAGACACATATGTGCAGCCACCAATCAGCAGCTCATGAGTCTACCTATCTATGCTTTTCAACAAAGGATACCAAGAGGACAAAACAAATTAGACAATAGAAGTAAATTGGAAAGTTGTTTAAAATTCCATGTTCTCTCTAAATTTTTAAAACACATTGTGGGTTTCATGTCCCTTTAATTAACCCCTTAATGACCAGACCATTTTTCCATTTTCTTACCCTTAAGGACAAGGGCTATTTTTACATTTCTGCAGTGTTTGTGTTTAGCTGTAATTTTCCTCTTACTCCTTTACTGTACTCACACATATTATAAACCGTTTTTCTCGCTATTAAATGGACTTTCTAAAGATAGCATTATTTTCATCATCCTATTATATAAAAGGCCAAGTATGTTTGTCCGAAGCTGTCATGCGCAGTAGAGACAGCACGAGGACAAACACACCTGGCCTTTGAGTCCTACTCCCTAGCTGATCTCATCTGCGGCAGAAGCGGGCGTGGCCAGACATGAGCTGGAGGCGTGGCTGACATGAAGGGGGTGTGGCCTGTCATGAACGGATGTGAAGGGGGTGTGGCAGGGCGCGGTTGCGAGATAGAGTGGGTAGAGAGACAGAGAGGAGGGGAGAGAGAGGAGAGGGGAGAGAGAGGAGGGGAGAGAGAGAGCAGAGGGGGGGAGAGAGAGGAGGGGGGGAGAGAGAGGGGGGAGAGAGAGAGGAGGGGGAGAGAGAGAGGAGGGAGAGAGAGAGGAGGGGGGGAGAGAGAGAGGAGGGGGGAGAGAGAGAGGAGGGGTGAAGAGAGAGGAGAGGGGGAGAGAGAGAGAGGAGGGGAGAGAGAGAGGAGAGGGGGGAGAGAGCGCAAAAGAGATGGGGGAGAGAGAGAGAGCAAAAGAGGGGGGAGAGAGAGAGAGCACAAAAGAGAGGGGGGAGAGAGAAAGCAAAAGAGAGGGGGGAAGAGAGCGCAAAAGAGAGGGGGAGAGAGAGAGCACAAAAGAGAGGGGGAGAGAGAGCACAAAAGAGAGGGGGAGAGAGAGAGCAAAAGAGGGGGAGAGAGAGCACAAAAGAGAGGGGGGAGAGAGAGAGGGGGGAGAGAGAGAGAGGAGGGGGGGAGAGAGAGAGGTGGGGGGGAGAGAGAGGAGGGGGGGAGAGAGAGAGGAGGGGGGGAGAGAGGGGAGGGAGAGAGAGGGGGGAGAGAGAGAGGAGGGGGGAGAGAGAGAGGAGGGGGGAGAGAGAGAGGGGAGGGAGAGAGAGGGGGGGAGAGAGAGCTCAAAAGAGAGGGGGAGAGAGAGCGCAAAAGAGATGGGGAGAGAGAGAGGGGGGAGAGAGAGAGCTCAAAAGAGAGGGGGAGAGAGAGCGCAAAAGAGATGGGGGAGAGAGAGAGCTCAAAAGAGAGGGGGAGAGAGAGCGCAAAAGAGATGGGGGAGAGAGAGAGAGCAAAAGAGGGGGGAGAGAGTGCGAAGAGAGGGGGGAGAGAGCGCAAAAGAGAGGGGGAGAGAGCGCAACAGAGAGGGGGAGAGAGAGAGAGCAAAAGAGAGGGGGGGAGAGAGAGAGAAAGCAAAAGAGGGGGGAGAGAGAGCACAAAAGAGAGGGGGGAGAGAAAGCAAAAGAGAGGGGGGGAGAGAGCGCAAAAGAGAGGGGGGAAGAGAGCGCAAAAGAGAGGGGGGGAGAGAGCAAAAAAGAGAGGGGGAGAGAGAGAGAGCAAAAAAGAGAGGGGGGAGAGAGAGCGCAAAAGAGAGGGGGGAGAGGGAGAGAGAGCAAAAGAGGAGGAGAGAGAGAGAGCACAAAAGAGAGGGGGGAGAGAGAGAGGGGTGAGAGAGGAGGGGAGAGAGAGGGGGGGAGAGAGTTCAAAAGAGAGGGGGAGAGAGAACAAAAAAGAGATGGGGAGAGAGAGAGCTCAAAAGAGAGGGGGAGAGAGAGAGCGCAAAAGAGATGGGGGGAGAGAGAGCGCAAAAGAGGGGGGAGAGAGCACAAAAGAGAGGGGGAGAGAGCGCAAAAGAGATGGGGGAGAGAGAGAGAGCAAAAGAGGGGGGAGAGAGAGAGAGCACAAAAGAGAGGGGGAGAAAGCAAAAGAGAGGGGGGGAGAGAGCGCAAAAGAGAGGGGGAGAGAGAGAGCACAAAAGAGAGGGGGAGAGAGAGCACAAACGAGAGGGGGAGAGAGAGCAAAAGAGGGGGAGAGAGAGAGCACAAAAGAGAGGAGGGGAGAGAGAGAGGAGGGAGAGAGAGAGGAGGGGGGAGAGAGGAGGGGGGGGAGAGAGAGAGGAGGGGGGAGAGAGAGAGGAGGGGGGAGAGAGGAGGGGGGGGAGAGAGAGAGGACGGGGGAGAGAGGGGAGGGAGAGAGAGAGAGGAGGGGGAGAGAGAGAGGAGAGAGAGAGGAGGGGGGGAGAGAGGGGAGGGAGAGAGAGGAGGGGGGGAGAGAGAGGTGAGGGAGAGAGAGAGGGGGTTGAGAGAGCTCAAAAGAGAGGGGGAGAGAGAGCGCAAAAGAGATGGGGAGAGAGAGAGGGGGAGAGAGAGAGCTCAAAAGAGAGGGGGAGAGAGAGCGCAAAAGAGATGGGGGAGAGAGAGAGCTTAAAAGAGAGGGGGAGAGAGAGCGCAAAAGAGATGGGGGAGAGAGAGCAAAAGAGGAGGGAGAGTGTGCGAAGAGAGGGGGGAGAGAGCGCAAAAGAGAGGGGGAGAGAGAGAGCGCAACAGAGAGGGGGAGAGAGAGAGCGCAAAAGAGAGGGGGGAGAGAGAGAAAGCAAAAGAGGGGGGAGAGAGAGAGCACAAAAGAGAGGGGGGAGAGAGAGCAAAAGAGAGGGGGGGAGAGAGCGCAAAAGAGAGGGGGGAAGAGAGCGCAAAAGAGAGGGGGGAGAGAGCACAAAAGAGAGGGGGAGAGAGCGCAAAAGAGAGGGGGGAGAGAGAGCGCAAAAGAGAGGGGGAGAGAGAGCGTAAAAGAGATGGGGGGGAGAGAGAGCGCAAAAGAGATGGGAGAGAGCGCAAAAGAGATGGGGAGAGAGAGAGCGCAAAAAAGAGGGGGAGAGAGAGCAAAAGAGAGGGGGGAGAGAGCGCAAAAGAGAGGGGGAGAGAGAGAGCTCAAAAGAAAAGGGGGAGAGACAGAGGGGTGAGAGAGGAGGGGAGAGAGAGGAGAGTGGGGAGAGAGAGAGGGGGGGAGAGAGCTCAAAAAAGAGGGAGAGAGAGAACAAAAAAGAGATGGGGGAGAGAGAGAGAGCACAAAAGAGAGGGGGGAGAGAGAGAGGGGTGAGAGAGGAGGGGAGAGAGAGGAGAGGGGGGAGAGAGAGAGGGGGGAGAGAGCTCAAAAGAGAGGGGGAGAGAGAACAAAAAAGAGATGGTGGAGAGAGCTCAAAAGAGAGGGGGAGAGAGAGCGCAAAAGAGATGGGGGGAGAGAGAGCGCAAAAGAGATGGGAGAGAGAGAGCGCAAAAGAGATGGGGGAGAGAGAGAGCGCAAAAAAGAGGAGAGAGAGCAAAAGAGAGGGGGAGAGAGAGTGCAAAAGAGAGGGGGGGAGAGCGCAAAAGAGAGGGGGAGAGAGAGCGCAAAAGAGAAGGGGGGAGAGAGCGCAAAAGAGAGGGGGGAGAGAGAGAGCTCAAAAGAGAAGGGGGGAGAGAGAGCTCAAAAGAGAGTGGGAGAGAGAGAGCAAAAGAGAGAGTGAGTGCAAGGGGTGGGACCTCTGTACTGCAAAAAATGGCCCGTGTGAACAGGCTTTAGGACTAGTAACTTATAATTTACTATAAAAAAATTATAAAATATCAGGAAAAAATTTAAAAAAACACACTTTTTCTAACTTTGACCCCCAAAATCTGTTACACATCTACAACCACCAACAAAACACCCGTGCTAAATAATTTCTAAATTTTGCCCTGAGTTTAGAAATACCCAATGTTTACATGTTCTTTGCTTTTTTTGTAAGTTATAGGACAATAAATACAAGTAGCACTTTGCTATTTCCAAACCACTTTTTTTTAAAATTAGCAATAGTTACGTTGTAACACTTATATCTGTCAGGAATCCCTGAATATCCCTTGACATGTATATATTTTTTTTAGAAGACAACCCAAAGTATTGATCTATTACCATTTTGGTATATTTCATGCACCATTTCACCACTAAATGCGATCAAATTAAAAAAAATGTTCACTTTTTCACAAATTTTGTCACAAACTTTAGGTTTCTCACTGAAATTATTGTGTAGCTCGTGCAATTATAACACAAATGGTTGTAAATGCTTCTCTGGGATCCTCTTTGTTCAGAAATAGCAGACTTATATGGCTTTGGGGTTGCTTTTTGGTAATTAGAAGGCTGCTAAATGCTGCTGCGCACCACACGTGTATTATGCCCAGCAGTGAAGGGGTTAATTAGGGAGCTTGTAGGGTTAATTTTAGCTTTAGTGTAGTGGACAACCCCAAGAATTGATCTAGGACTATTTTGGTATATTTCATGCCACCATTTCACCGCCAAATATGATCAAATAAAAAAAAACTTAACATTTTTCACAATTTTAGGTTTCTCATTGAAATTATTTACAAACAGCTTGTGCAATTATAGCACAAATTGTTGTAAATTCTTCTCTGGGATCCCCTTTGTTCAGAAATAGCAGACATATGGCTTTGGTGTTGCTTTTTGGTAAATGCCGCTGCGCACCACACGTGTATTATGCCCAGCAGTGAAGGGGTTAATTAGGGAGCTTGTCGGAAGCTTGTAGGGTTAATTTTAGCTTTAGTGTAGTGTAGTAGACAACCCAAAGTATTGATCTAGGCCTATTTTGGTATATTTCATGCCACCATTTCACCGCCAATAGCGATCAAATAATAAAAATTGTTTACTTTTTTACTAATTTTTTCACAAACTTTAGATTTCTCACTGAAATTATTTACAAACAGCTTGTGCAATTATGGCACAAATGGTTGTAAATGCTTCTCTGGGATCCCCTTTGTTCAGAAATAGCAGACATATATGGCTTTGGCATTACTTTTTGGCAATTAGAAGGCCGCTAAATGTCGCTGTGCACCACACTTGTATTATGCCCAGCAGTGAAGAGGTTAATTAGGTAGCCTGTAGGGAGCTTGCAGGGTTAATTTTAGCTTTAGTGTAGAGATCAGCCTCCCACCTGACACATCCCACCCCCTGATCCCTCCCAAACAGCTCTCCCCCACAATTGTCCTTGCCATCTTAAGTACTGGCAGAAAGTCTGCCCGTACTAAAATAAAAGTTTTTTTATTTTTGTATTATTTATTTAGCTGTGATGGACCCCCCTTAGCCCCAACCTCCCTGATCCCCCCAAACAGCTCTCTAACCCTCCCCCCTGCTTACCTATTATTATTTTTTTTATAAAAAGAAAATTTATGCTTAACTGATAAATTTGAATCTTTTTAGACACGATGAGTCCACGGATTTCATCCTTACTTGTGGGATTACGCCTCCTGGTCAGCAGGAGGAGGCAAAGTGCACCACAGCAGAGCTGTATATATAGCTCCTCCCTTCCATCTCACTTCAGTCATTCGACCGAAGTTAGGAAGAGAAAGGAAAAGCTAAGGTGCAGAGGTGACTGAAGTTTAACCAAAAAAAGAAAAACCTGTCTCAAATAACAGGGCGGGCCGTGGACTCATCGTGTCTAAAAAGAAACAAATTTATCAGGTAAGCATAAATTTTCTTTTCTTTTTAAAGATACAATGAGTCCACAGATTTCATCCTTACTTGTGGGATACAATACCAAAGCTATAGTACATGGATGAAAACGGAGGGACAAGACAGGGAACCTAAACGGAAGGCACCACTGCTTGAAGAACCTTCCTCCCAAAAACAGCCTCAGCCAAGGCAAAAGTATAAAATTTGTAAAATTTAGAAAAATTGTGAAGAGAAGACCAAGTTGCAGCCTTGCAAATCTGCTCAACAGATGCATCATTTTTGAATGCCCATGAGGAAGCAACAGCCCTAGTGGAATGAGCCGTAATCTTTTCAGGAGGCCGCTGTCCAGCAGTCTCATATGCAAAGCGGATGATACTCTTCAGCCAAAAAGAAAGAGAGGTAGACGTAGCCTTCTGACCCCTACGTTTTCCCGAAAAAACAACAAATAAAGAAGACGATTGACGAAAATCTTTAGTAGCTTGTAAGTAAAATTTCAATGCACGGACTACGTCCAAATTGTGCAGCAGACGTCCCTTCTGAGAAGAAGGATTAGGACACAAGGAAGGAACAACAATCTCCTGATTAATGTTCCTGTCTGAAACAACTTTAGGAAGAAAACCAAGTTTTGTACGCAACACCACTTTATCTGCATGAAAAATAAGGTAAGGGGAATTATATTGCAATGCCGAAAGCTCAGATACTCTTTGAGCAGAAGAGATAGCAACAAGAAATAAAACTTTCCAAGACAATAACTTAATATCTATGGAATGCATAGGTTCAAACGGAACCCCCTGAAGAACCTTAAGAACTAAATTCAAACTCCATGGAGGAGCAATTGGTCTAAACACAGGCCTGAGTCTAGTCAGAGCCTGACAAAAAGATTGAACATCTGGAACATCTGCCAGACGCTTATGCAAATAAATAGATAAAGCAGAGATCTGTCCCTTTAGGGAACTCGCTGATAACCCCTTCTCCAATCCTTCTTGGAGAAAAGACAAAATCCTAGGAATCCTAACCCTACTGCATGAGTAGCCCTTGGACTCACACCAATAAAGATATTTGCGCCATATCTTATGGTAAATCTTCCTAGTAACAGGCCTGAATCAAAGTATCTATGGCCAAATCAGAAAAACCTTGCTTGGCTAAAATTAAGCGTTCAATCTCCAAGCAGTCAGCTGCAGAGAAACTAGATTTGGGTGATGGAAGGGGCCCTGAATGAGAAGGTCCTTCCTCAATGGAAGCTTCCACGGTGGCAGAGATGACATGTCCACCAGATCGGCACACCAAATCCTGCGAGGCCACGCAGGAGCAATGAGAATCACCGATGCCCTCTCCTGTTTGATTCGAGTAATCACCCGGGGAAGGAGAGCAAACGGGGGAAATACATATGCTAGGCTGAAAGACCAAGGAACTGCCAACACGTCTATCAGTTCGGCCTGGGGATCCCTGGACCTGTATCTCGGAAGGTTGGCATTCTGACGAGATGCCATAAGATTCAAATCCGGCCGACCCCATCTGAGAATCAGGTTGGAAAATACTTCCGGATGAAGCTCCCACTCTCCCGGATGAAAAGTATGCCTGCTCAGAAAATCCGCTTCCCAGTTGTCCACCCCTGGGATGTGGATCGCAGACAGATGGCAAGAGCGAGTCTCCACCCACTGAATTATTCTGGCTACCTCAGTCATCGCCAAGGAACTCCTGGTTCCTCCCTGATGATTGATGTAAGCCACTGTCGTGATGTTGTCCGATTGTAATCTGATGAATTGGGCCGAGACCAACTGAGGCCAGGCCAGAAGCGCATTGAATATTGCCCTCAGCTCTAGAATGTTGATGGGAAGGAGAGACTCTGCCTGAGTCCATACTCCCTGAGCCCTTAAAGAGCCCCAGACTGCTCCCCACCACAAAAGGCTGGCATCCGTTGTCACAATCACCCATGACGGTCTGCAAAAGCATGTCCCCTGGGATAGATGATCCAGAGACAACCACCACAGAAGAGAGTACCTTCCACCCGTGAGTTCTCAGGAAGGATAGAACAATGATGACGCCTGGATCAGAATATCGTCCAGATAAGGCGCCACCGCGATACCCCACGGTCTTAGAACCGCTAGCAGAGACCCCAGAACCTTTGTGAAAATTCTGGGCGCCGTGGCCAAACCGAAAGGGAGAAACACAAACTGAAAATTTTTGTCCAGAAAGGCAAACCTCAGAAACTTGTGATGATCTGTGTGTATAGGAACATTAAGATATGCATCCTTTAGATTCACTGTCGTCATAAATTGACCCTCCTAGATCAATGGAAGAATGGTACGAATAGTTTCCATCTTGAAGGATGGAACTCTGAGAAACTTGTTTAGACTTTTGAGGTCTAAAATAGGTCTGAACGTTCCCTCTTTTTGGGAACTACAAACAGATTTGAATAAAACCCCTGTCCCTGTTCCTGTATTGGAACGGGACAGATTACTCCCATGGAGGAGAGGTCTCCTACACAACGTAAGAACGCCTCTCTTTTTATCTGGTCTGCAGATAATCGTGAAAGAAGAAACGTTCCTCTGGGGGAAGAATTTCTGAACTCCAATTTGTATCCCTGAGACACAATTTCTAGAGTCCAGGGATCCTGAACATCTCTTATCCAAGTCTGGATGAAGAAAGAAAGTCTGCCCCCAACTAGATCCGGTCCCGGATCGGGGCCGACCCTTCATGCTGGCTTGGAAGCAGCAGCAGGCTTCTTGGATTGTTTACCCTTGTTCCAAGACTGGTTGGGTCTCCAAGTGGACTTGGTTTGTGAATAGCTTCCTTCCTGTTTAGAGGAAGAGGAAGGGGGATTCCCTTGAAATTTCAAAAGAAACGAAAATTACTCTGTCGACCTCTCTGTTTGGATTTTTTATCCTGAGGGAGGAGATGACCCTTGCCTGCCGTGTTGTCAGAAATAATTTCCTTCAAGTCAGGACGAACAGGGTCTTCCCCTTGTAAGGACTTCAACCATAAGGCCCTGCGTGCTAAGATGGAAAAGCCAGAACTCTTAGCCGCCAATTTAGTAATCTGCAGAGAAGCATCCGTAATAAATAAATTAGCAAATTTAAGAGCTTTAATCCGATCCTGTATCTCTTCCAAAGGAGTCTCAGTCTTAAGAGACTCTTCCAGAGCATCAAACCAATTAGCAGCCGCACTGGTAACTGTAACAATGCAAGCCGCTGGTTGCAATAGAAATCCCTGGTGAACGTAAATCTTCTTAAGGAGACCCTCTAACTTCTTATCCATAGGGTCCTTGAAAGCACAACTATCCTCGATAGGAATAGTAGTCCGTTTGGCCAGGGTAGAAACAGCTCCATCTACTCTAGGGACCGTCTGCCAAGAGTTCCTAATAGCGTCGGCTATAGGGTACATCTTTTTAAAAACGGGAGAAGGAGCGAAGGGAATGCCTGGTTTCTCCCATTCCTTCGCAATAATCTCTGAAGTCCTCTTTGGAACTGGAAAAACATCAGAGTAAGAAGGAACTTCCAAGTATCTGTCCAACTTACTCAATTTCTCTGGAGGAACCACAATTGAGTCACAATCATCCAAAGTCACCAACACCTCCCTCAGTAATAGGCGGAGGTGCTCAAGCTTAAACCTGAAAGAAACCACTTCAGAATCAGTCAGGGGTAAGGCACTCCCTGAGTCAGAAAGTTCACCTTCGGATAGGACCTCCGTACCCTCCAACTCAGAACCCTGGGAGGGTACGCCTGCGATCGCCATCATAGTATCAGAGGCTGCATTGACTACATTGTTGTCCCTTCTTGTACGCTTGCCGTGCGATATGGGAAAGGTAGATAACGCATCAGAAAGTGTAGAGGACATAACTGCAGCTATGTCTTTTAACGTGATTGCTGCAGAAACTGGTGAAATACATGGCACCGCTTGAGCGGGCGTTAAGGGCTGTGACGCTTGGGGAGAAAGTTGCGGCATACTCTGCATCTCATCTGTAGACTCCTGAGAAGCATCCGCCTTGGGCAAAGTTTTATCAAAAAAAATTTGTTCTCTATAGTGTAAAGCCCTCTCAATGCATGAGGGACAAAAAGGAACAGGAGGTTCCACAGTGGCATCCAAACACATGGAACATGTAACATTCTGGATATCATCCGAATCCATGATAGCAAAAAGCAAGAAAATATTGGTCTTGGCTCCTTTAAATTATATAGACTCTCAATTTATGGCCAAATATACACAATGAATATAAGCACTAACTAAATACTTGTCAATACATTTGAACATGACAAGATACTGTGCCTTTAAGAAATAAACGTCTAACAATTTTACTTTGCTACTGCTAATCAGTTAGACAATATCAACATAAAGCGTTTTTAACAAAGAAAAAAAGCACCTCCTCGCCTCAACAGCTCTGCTGAGGTGCCTACCTGCCCCCACGGTCCACCGACCACTCTCAGGCACAATTCCAGATCGTGTCCCAGAACGCCCAAGACCGCCTGCTTAGTTTGCAACCATGCGGTCGTGGTATCACTTGCGATGGGTCAAACAGACAGTCTGGACTCCGGAATACTAAACGCTGCGCGGTTTCTACAGTCACAAGCGCGCCAAAGTAAGCCCCGCCCTTCATGGGCGTCGCGTAAGCCATCCGACTAAGGTTGCCTAAGGCAAGCCGTAAACGCCGGTCAGTTACTCAAAACACACAGCCGTGAACCGGAGTCTCTTTGCAAGGCTCCGGTAAAACATACCCCCAGCGTCTGCCCCCAGTACACATAAACAGTGACCGGTAGGGGAGCCCTCACTGTAAGAGCCCATGCCCCAATAAAGTACAGTGATAACTGAAAACATAGTGTCGGTTGACATGGCCACATGAGAACCCCACACGCTGTTCAAAAGAAAAAGCCCTTCCCAGAGAGCCCATGTTTCCCAACAGATTAGAAGTGCACAGTCATTTCTGAGATACTAAGTGGCCCAGAAAATTAAGAGACTGCACTTACCTCTATGCTGAGCGACAGCATGACAAGTCTCACAGGATCAAGAGGTCTTCTCCATCCTGCAGCTCTGTGGACACAGAAAGGGCCTTAGTTAATATCTGCTAAGACCATCATCAAAAGGGCAGCACTAGTATGGGAGGCGCAGTGAGAGTTAAGTCCCACTAGTTCCCATTGCTTTAAAGCCACCTGTAGCTCTACTCTAGAGGCTGACAAGGAATACGGCTACACCCAATAATAAAATAGCACTCACTGGTACCATTTTAAAAATAAAAAACTTCTTGATTGAAGAATCTAAACTAACACCTCACTTTACCTCTTCCTATCACTAACACAGGCAAAGAGAATGACTGGAGTGGGAGGGAAGGGAGGAGCTATATATACAGCTCTGCTGTGGTGCTCTTTGCCTCCTCCTGCTGACCAGGAGGCGTAATCCCACAAGTAAGGATGAAATCTGTGGACTCATCGTGTCTTTAAAAAGAAATATAGCTTTTTCTGTAGTGTAGCTGCCCTCCCTCCCCCTCCCTGATCCTTTGATATTTTTTTTTATTATTTTTTTTCTCCCCTCCATCTTACGCTGCAATTTATTGATCATTGGTGGCAGTGGTTGCTGCATGCGCGCACACCCCTGCACGCTCCCGGCACCTGGCGTGCACATTGCATTTAAAGGAACTGGATGCCGGGTAGCGATGGGCTGCCCACCCGCCTCCCTGCTAAGCTCCCACCCGCCAACGATCGGCACCATTGCTACTGGTGGAGAGAGGGCCACAGAGTGGCTCTCTCTGCATCGGATGCTTGTAAAAGGGTATTGCAGGATGCCTCAATATCGAGGCATCACTGCAATACCCTGAGAGCTGCTGGAAGCGATCGCAATCGCTTTCAGCACTCAATTAGACCAAGGCCGTGCCAGGTATGTCCATTGTTACTAACTGACAGTTTTTGCAGGACATACCTGGCATGTCCTTGGTCGTTAAGGGGTTAAAAAAACAACCTTGATTTAAACATTTAAAAGTAGTTATCTTATTTACAGTATTAATTAGCTATCATGCTTTTAGCTTACAGACCTAACTTTATGTCCAGTCTAGGGAGTGTGGGACAAGCACAATTTTTTACAAAAGCAAATGGTGTTTAATTAGGTTTTTTTTTTTTATGAAATGATTATTTAAATAACTCCCTATGGTACTACCCTCTAGCTTGAGATCAGGAACTCTTGTTCTAATAACTCTCTTTTTTTATTCTTTCAGCTTTATTTAATCTTTTCATATACCTGAAGAATTCCATTATATCACTTCTCACTCACCTAGATTACAAGTTTTGCGTTCGGGTTTTAACGCTGAAAAAATTGCCATTACAAGTCTTGTCGGTATAGCTGTACCGCAAGCCTTTTAACCTGTGCCGCAACGTCTGTCCCGCACATGTAAAAAGGAAATTTATGCTTACCTGATAAATTGATTTCTTCTATGACAAGTCCACGGATTCATCCTTACTTGTGGGATATTATCCTCCTGCTAACAGGAAGTGGCAAAGAGCACCACAGCAGAGCTGTCTATATAGCTCCTCCCTTGACTCCACCCCCCAGTCATTCGACCGAAGGTTTAGGAAGAAAAAGGAGAAACTAAAAAGGTGCAGAGGTGACTGAAGTTTTGAAAACAAAAATCTATTCTGTCTAATATGACAGGGAGGGCCGTGGACTCGTCGTATCGTAGAAGAAATCAATTTATCAGGTAAGCATAAATTTCCTTTTTCTTCTACTAGATACGACGAGTCCACGGATTCATCCTTACTTGTCGGATACAATACCAAAAGCTACAGGACACGGATGAACGGGAGGGACAAGACAGATACCTAAACAAAAGGCACCACTGCTTGAAGAACTTTTCTCCCAAAAATAGCCGAAGAAGAAGCAAAAGTATCAAATTTGTAAAATTTGGAAAAGGTATGAAGGGAGGACCAAGTCGCAGCCTTACAAATCTGTTCAACAGAAGCATTGTTTTTAAAAGCCCATGTGGAAGCCACCGCTCTAGTAGAATGAGCTGTAATCTTATCAGGAGGCTGCTGTCCAGCAGTCTCGTATGCCAAACGGATGATGCTTTTCAGCCAAAAAGAAAGAGAGGTAGTCTTAGCTTTCCAGAATAAACAACAAATAGAGAAGATGTTTGACGGAAATCCTTGGTCGCTTGTAAGTAAAACTTCAAGGCACGAACCACGTCCAGATTATGTAACAGACGCTCCTTCTTAGAAGAAGGATTAGGACATAGAGAAGGAACAATAATTTCCTGATTAATATTCTTATTTGAAACAACCTTAGGAAGGAATCCAGGTTTAGTGCGCAAAACCGCCTTATCAGAATGGAATATAAGATAAGGCGAGTCGCATTGTAATGCAGAAAGCTCAGAAATGCATGGGTTCAAACGGAACCCCTTGAAGAACATTTAGAACTAAATTCAAACTCCATGGCGGAGCAACAGGTTTAAACACAGGCTTGATTCTGACTAAAGCCTGACAAAAAGACTGAACGTCTGGGACATCCGCCAGACGCTTGTGTAGTAAAATTGACAAAGCAGAAATTTGTCCCTTTAAGGAACTAGCTGAGAATCCCTTCTCCAATCCTTCCCCAATTTTGTGTCTTATCTTGCCAGCTAAGATTACACCACAAGTAAGATGTTCTTAACCCTTAATGAAAAAAACGTTACCCAAAAAAACGTTATGAAATTAAACAATCTATCCCCTGCACCTCAGGGGTCTGTTAAATCACTCTAGCACTTCGTTTAGGCCAAATCTGTCAGTTTAGGCCCACCGGAGCTGGAGCTTGCTGCTTGCATGGGAAATTCAATTGCACATCTGAGGCGCGCAAATAGGCCCCGTCCATCTACATCGATGTCTCACTGCCTAGTAAAAACCGCTGTAAAGCGGTTTAGAACCTAGCCATGTGGGTTTCCTTATACCCGACTATCATAGAAAGCCATGTGAACCCTCCAGTGCCATCAAAGTCAAAAACGTTTGACAAAAAACGTTAAATTGCCTCCCAAACATAATATCCTTTTGCCCAAAAAAACATCATGTTATCAGTGTCAACCATTTATTAGCCCATAACATACAGGTCCCAGTAATACCCTTCTATCATATGTAGGATTACTGCTTACCCCTTCCCTTATGGGAATACTGTCAGCCAGTTCTGAAATAACACAGTCTCTACAGAAAAAAATGACTGAACATACGTCAATGCTTGTATCATGAAAAACGATCCTCACACTGAAGCTTCTCAAGTACTCCTCAGCCATTCTGTGGGAACTACTCTGGATCTTAGTGACAACTGCTAAGATCATCAGTCTCCAGGCAGAAATCTTCATCCATCTGCTGCCTGGGAAAAAATAGCACTCACCGGTACCATTTAAAATAAAAAAGTCTTGCTTGAAGAAAATAAAAACTAATATTTTATCACCTCTTTCACTTTACCTCTTCCTATTACTTAGTGTAGGCAAAGAGAATGACTGGGGGGTGGAGTCAAGGGAGGAGCTATATAGACGGCTCTGCTGTGGTGCTCTTTGCCACTTCCTATTAGCAGGAGGATAATATCCCACAAGTAAGGATGAATCTGTGGACTCGTCTTATCTAGTAGAAGAAAATTTTTTTTTTTTCATGGGACTTCCATAGCGCTGCCATTACGAGTTTTGCGATGAGGCTAAAAAGCTTGTGTTACACCCTATAATGACAAGATCCGTTTCGCAATCTAAAAGCAGTAATTATGAGTTTTACGCTACAAAACTGTAACATAAAACTCATAACTAAACTGCTTCAAAGTACAATAAACACCCATAAAATACCTATTAACCCCTAAACTGAAGCCCTCCCGCACTGCAAATACTATATTAAAGTTATTAACCCCTAATCTGCCGCTCCCGACATCGCCGCCACTAAAAGTAATTATTAACCCCTATTCCTCCGCTCCCCGACATCGTCACCACTATAATAAAGTTATTAACCCCTAAACCACCGCCCTCCCGCATCGCAAGCACTATTTAAATATTATTAACCCCTAATCTGCCGTCTGCCCACATCGCCCACACTGTACTAAAGTTATTAAGCCCTACACTGCCGTCACTATAATAAACTTATTAACCCCTAAACCGCAAGCCCCCCCACAACAAAATATACTAAAGTAAACTATTAACCCCTAAACCGAAAGCCCCCCACATCGCAATAAAATAATTTAAACTAGTAACCCCTAAACCTAACTCTAAAAATTACAAAGTAACTAATTACAAAAAATAAAAAGACTAAATTACAAAAAATAACAAACATTAATTACAAAAAATAACAAACGAAATTATCCAAAATAAAAAAGAATTACACCTAATCTAATAGCCCTATAAAAATACACAGCCCACCCAAAATAAAAATAAAAAACCCTAGCCTACAATAAACTACCAATAGCCCTTAAAAGGGCCTTTTGTGGGGCATTGCCCCAAATATATCAGATCTTTTCCATGAAAAAAAATACAAAGACCCCCCAACAGTAAAACCCACCACCCAACCAACCCCCACAAATAAAAAACCTAATTCTAAAAATACCTAATCTACCCATTGCCCTGAAAAGGGCATTTGTATGGGCATTGTCCTTAAAAGGGCATTTAGCTCTTTTGCTGCCCAAACCCTAATCTAAAAAAAAACACACCCAAAAAACCCTTAAAATAACCCTAACACTAACCCCCGACGATCCACTTACAGTTTTTTAAGTCCCGCTTGAACGATCTTCATCCAGGCGGCGAGAAGTCTTCATGAGAATGAGAGCTGCTTAAATCCTATTGGCTGATTTGACTTGGCGACTGTATGAAGAGGATAGTGATTAGACTGTAAGTAAGGAGGGGAATAATGCACACCTTATAAAACTTTATCCCAATGTTTTATAGAAATGAGCTGAGGTGAGGGTAGGTGGCGCAAATAAATGCTGATTCCCTGTAACGACGTGTTACTATCCTGATGTTGGTTGTAAATATCTTTATATTCTTGATTATGTAAGTATCGCTGTGAATTCTATTTAGCCCAAATTGTTACGTTTTAAATGCTACTAGTATCGAGTATTCTATTTGTGTGACTATGTATTAATAATATACTCCTTACATAAAATAAATGCCAATATGCTGTTGATTATAAAACAAATTTATTCAGTCTTAAAATATATATATGTATACACTTTACACAATATTGACACCGGTGTCAGACGATACGTGGATTTTAAAAGAAATATAAAATACTTTAAAGTATTAAGTACATAGAATGATGATAAAAATAAATAAAATGATAAAAAGATATTAATACATTGGAGTTACTTTTTGCCACAGTGAGTTACAGTGTTATTGACATTCAATCTACTTCTAATAGTCCGGGTTTTTAGAACGCTTTAACCTTACAGTTTAGGCCGGGTATACGTGATGGTTCACTATATTATATTAGTGCTGATAGTGCTGTATTAATTACGCTTTAAAGTACCTTTAAGTGTATCCGTCTGATGACACTTTGTACGTTGGAGAATACTGCGGTTAAATATATGCCGCTGTTTGATTCCCTTTAGTGTATCCGTCTGATGACACTATTTACGTTGGAGAATACTGCGGTTAAATATATGCCGCTGTTTGATTCCCTTTAGTGACTGGGTTTGCTAGGTGAGTCGTGATGTTAGAACGTTCTAGCGGTTAAATATATGCCGCTGTGATGACTTGTTGCAGTCTAAGTTCAGTCTAAGTTCAACCCAGCAGCAGCTGCACAGGAAGTAAATGGGAGGGGATTGAGGAACAACAGAACAAAACAGAAGTATTCTAGCTGAAGACTGGAGATCCACCATCCACCTGGGTGGATCTCCAGTCTTCAGCTAGAATACTTCTGTTTTGTTCTGTTGTTCCTCAATCCCCTCCCATTTACTTCCTGTACAGCTGCTGCTGGGTTGAACTTAGACTGAACTTAGACTGCAACAAGTCATCACAGCGGCATATATTTAACCGCTAGAACGTTCTAACATCACGACTCACCTAGCAAACCCAGTCACTAAAGGGAATCAAACAGCGGCATATATTTAACCGCAGTATTCTCCAACGTAAATAGTGTCATCAGACGGATACACTAAAGGGAATCAAACAGCGGCATATATTAAACCGCAGTATTCTCCAACGTACAAAGTGTCATCAGACGGATACACTTAAAGGTACTTTAAAGCGTAATTAATACAGCACTATCAGCACTAATATAATATAGTGAACCATCACGTATACCCGGCCTAAACTGTAAGGTTAAAGCGTTCTAAAAACCCGGACTATTAGAAGTAGATTGAATGTCAATAACACTGTAACTCACTGTGGCAAAAAGTAACTCCAATGTATTAATATCTTTTTATCATTTTATTTATTTTTATCATCATTCTATGTACTTAATACTTTAAAGTATTTTATATTTCTTTTAAAATCCACGTATCGTCTGACACCGGTGTCAATATTGTGTAAAGTGTATACATATATATATTTTAAGACTGAATAAATTTGTTTTATAATCAACAGCATATTGGCATTTATTTTATGTAAGGAGTATATTATTAATACATAGTCACACAAATAGAATACTCGATACTAGTAGCATTTAAAACGTAACAATTTGGGCTAAATAGAATTCACAGCGATACTTACATAATCAAGAATATAAAGATATTTACAACCAACATCAGGATAGTAACACGTCGTTACAGGGAATCAGCATTTATTTGCGCCACCTACCCTCACCTCAGCTGTATGAAGAGGATGCTCTGCGCCGGATGTCTTCAGGATAGACCTGCTCCGCTCTGCCTGGATCAAGATAGAAGATGCCGCCTGGATGAAGATAGAAGAGGCCCCCTGGATGAAGACTTCTCGCCGCCTGGATGAAGATAGAAGAGGTCGCCTGGATGAAGACTTCTCGCTGCCTGGATGAAGATCGTTCAAGCGGGACTTCAAAAACTGTAAGTGGATCGTCAGGGGTTAGTGTTAGGTTTTTATTAAGGGTTTTTTGGGTGTTTTTTTTTTTTCTTAGATTAGGGTTTGGGCAGCAAAAGAGCTAAATGCCCTTTTAAGGGCAATGCCCATACAAATGCCCTTTTTAGGGCAATAGGTTTTTTAGATAGTTTTTTTTATTTTGTGGGTTTGGGGGGTGGGGGTTTGTAATGTTAGTGGGTCTTTGTAAAAAAAAATTCAGGTAAAAGAGCTGTTTAATTTAGGGCAATGCCCTACAAAAGGCCCTTTTAAGGGCTATTGGTAGTTTATTCTAGATTAGGTTTTTTTATTTTGGGGTTATTTTTTTTAAATGGGTATTAGAATAGAAATTATTTTTATTATTTTTTATAATTTGTTTGTTATTTTGTATAATGTATTTTTTTTTATTTTGGGCTGGGTTTTTATTTTAGATTAGAGCTTGGGCAGCAAAAGAGCTAAATGCCCTTTTAAGGGCAATGCCCATACAAATACCCTTTTCAGGGCAATGGGTAGATTAGGTTTTACTTTATTTCTATTTTGTGGGTTTGGGGGTGGGATTTGTATACTGTTAAGGGGTGTTTGTTTTGTAGCAAAATAGCTGTTAACTTTAGGGCAATGCCCTTCAAAAGGCCCTTTTAAGGGCCCTTGGTAGTTTATTATAGATTAGGGTTTTTTTTTTGGTTTTTTTTCTTTGTTTTTTTTTAAAGGGTATTAGAATAGGAATAATTTTTATTGTTTTGTAAAATTTTGTTTGTTATTTTTTTGTAATGGTAGTTTTTTTATTTTTTGTAATGTTAGTGCTTTTTATTTTTTGTAATGTTAGGTTTTAGTGTAAGGCAGCTTAGGTTTTATTTCACAGGTAAGTTTGTATTTATTTTAACTAGGTAGTTAGTAAATAGTTAATAACTATTTACTAACTAGTCTACCTAGTTAAAATAAATGCAACTTACCTGTGAAATAAAAATAAAACCTAAGCTAGCTACAATATAACTATTACTAATATTGTAGCTAGCTTAGGTTTTATTTCACAGGTAAGTATGTATTTAGTTTTAAATAGGAATTATTTAGTTAATAATTGTAAGTTTAATCTAGCTATATTTTAATTATGTTAAAGTTAGGGGGTGTAAGGGATACGTTAGGGTTACGATAAAGCTTACGTTAGGGTTAGGTTTAGGGGTTAATAGGTTTATTTAGTGGTAGTGATGTGGGAGGCCAGGGGTTTAGGGATTAATAGCTTTATTTAGTGGCGGCAATGTCAGGGAGTGGTGGAATAGGGGTTAATAGATTTATTATAGTGTGGGCGATATTGGGGTGCAGGGGAATAGGGATTAATAACTTTAGTATAGTGGTGGCGATATTGGGGGCAGCAGATTAGGGGTTAATAGTTTTATTTAGGTGGCGGCGATATCAGGGGCGGCAGATTAGGGGTCAATAAGTTTATGTAGGTGGTGGCGATGTCGGTGGGGGCAGATTAGGGGTGTTTAGACGTGGGGTTTATGTTAGGGTGTTAGGTTTAAATGTTACTTTTTTTCCCCCATAGACATCAATGGGGCTGCATTACGGAGCTTTTCTTTCCACGATCGCAGGTGTTTTTTCTGTCCCGCTCTCGCCATTGATGTCTATGGGGAAAGCGTGCACGAGCACGTCAAAGCAGTGCTTGTATTTTGTGCGGTATGGAGCTTAAAAGCATCATATTGCTCGCACAAGCCGGCTGTTTGAAAACTTGTAATGGCTGCGCTATAGGGGGTTAAATAACACAACTTTTGTTGCGTTCGTTAATTTCCATATAGCGCGCATAACTAGTAATCTAGCTGGATCATTATTCCTCTAAACTATGCATAACAAGTTCACATTTAAGCACGGGTCACAAGATGTCAGCACAGGCTGGGGGCTATTACTCTAGGTGGTCCTATGCCACTACTTGTAGTAAAATACCTCACACAAATGTGGCACTTTGTCCAACAATAAAATATCACTTGTGTGGTAATAAACTTATTTTGGCAATAAAGGGAAATAATTATGCAACAAGAAATTTCTCTATTTATATTGAAAAGAACTATAATATGTTAGCACTATGTTTAAATAATATAAAAAGATAAAAAAAACAAAATTTATGCTTACCTGATAAATTTCTTTCTTTTGCGATGTACCGAGTCCACGGATTCAGCCTTACTTCTGGGATATTGTCCTTCCTAACAGGAAGTAGCAAAGAGAGCACCACAGCAAAGCTGTCTATATAGCTCCCCCCTTAACTCCACCCCCCAGTCATTCGACCGAAGGCAAAGGAAGAAAAAGGAGAAACTATAAGGTGCAGAGGTGACTGAAGTTTGTAATAAAAAATACCACCTGTCTTGAATAGACAGGGCGGGCCGTGGACTCGGTACATCGCAAAAGAAAGAAATTTATCAGGTAAGCAGAAATTTTGTTTTCTTTTGCATGATGTACCGAATCCACGGATTCATCCTTACTTGTGGGATACCAATACCAAAGCTTTAGGACACGGATGAAGGGAGGGACAAGACAGGAACCTAAACGGAAGGCACCACTGCTTGCAAAACCTTTCTCCCCTTTCTCCCAAAAATAGCCTCCGAAGAAGCAAAAGTATCAAATTTGTAAAATTTGGAAAAGGTATGAAGCGAAGACCAAGTCGCAGCCTTACAAATCTGTTCAACAGAAGCATCATTTTTAAAAGCCCATGTAAAAGCCACCGCTCTAGTGGAGTGAGCTGTAATTCTTTCAGGAGGCTGCTGTCCAGCAGTCTCCTAAGCCAAACGGATGATACTTTTCAGCCAAAAGGAAAGAGAGGTAGCCGTAGCCTTTTGACCTCTGCGCTTTCCAGCATAGCAAACAAACAAGGAAGATGATTGGCGAAAATCCTTGGTTGCCTGCAAATAAAACTTCAAAGCACGAACCACGTCCAAGTTGTGCAACAGACGTTCCTTCTTAGAAGAAGGATTAGGACACAGAGAAGGAACAACAATTTCCTGATTGATATTCCTGTTAGAAAAAACATTAGGGAGGAACCCAGGTTTGGTACGCAAAACTACCTTAGCATAGAAAACAAGATAAAGTGAGTCGCATTGTAATGCAGATAGTTCAGAAACCCTTCGAGCTGAAGAGATAGCAACTAGAAACAGAACTTTCCAAGATAGAAGCTTAATATCTATGGAATGCATGGGTTCAAACGGAACCCCTTGAAAAACATTAAGAACTAAATTTAGACTTCATGGCGGAGCAACAGGTTTAAACACAGGCTTGATTCTAACTAAAGCCTGACAAAAAGCCTGAATGTCTGGGACATCAGCCAGACGCTTGTGCAATAGGATAGACAAAGCAGAGATCTGTCCCTTTAAGTAACTAGCTGATAATCCTTTCTCCAATCCTTCTTGAAGAAAGGACAAAATCCTAGGAATCCTGATCTTACTCCATGAGTAGCCTTTGGATTCGCACCAAAAAAGATATTTACGCCATATCTTATGATAGATTTTCCTGGTGACAGGCTTTCGAGCCTGAATCAAGGTATCTATGACCGAATCAAGCGTTCAATCTCCAAGCAGTCAGTTGCAGAGAAATTAGATTTGGATGCTTGAACGGACCTTGAATTAGAAGTCCATAGTGGTAGAGATGACATGTCCACCAGGTCTGCATACCAAGTCCTGCATGGCCACGCAGGTGCTATAAAAATCACTGAAGCTCTCTCCTGTTTGATTCTTGAAATCAAACGGGGAAGGAGAGGAAACGGTGGAAACACATAAGCCAGGTTGAACGACCAGGGTACTGCTAGAACATCTATCAGTACTGCCTGAGGATCTCTGGACCTGGATCCGTAACAAGGAAGTTTGGCGTTCTGACGAGATGCCATCAGATCCAATTCTGGTGTGCCCCATAGCTGAACAAGTTGAGCAAACACCTCCGGATGGAGCTCCCACTCCCCCGGATGAAAAGTCTGATGACTTAAAAAATCTGCCTCCCAGTTCTCTACCCCTGGGATGTAGATCGCTGACAGATGGCAAAAGTGAGTCTCTGCCCATCGGATTATCCTGGAAACTTCTATCATCGCCAAGGAACTCCTTGTTCCCCCCTGATGATTGATATAAGCTACAGTCGTGATGTTGTCCGACTGAAACCTGATGAATTCGGCCGAAGCCAGCTGAGGCCACGCCTGAAGAGCATTGAATATTGCTCTTAATTCCAGAATATTTATCGGTAGGAGGGCCTCCTCCTGAGCTTTCAGGGAATTTCAGACTGCACCCCAGCCCAGAAGGGCGGCGTCCGTCGTCACTATAACCCACGCTGGCCTGCGGAAACACATTCCCCTGGACAGGTGATCCTGTGACAACCACCAAAGAAGAGAGTCTCTGGTCTCTTGATCCAGATTTATCTGAGGAGATAAATCTGCATAATCTCCATTCCACTGTTTGAGCATGCACAGTTGCAGTGGTCTGAGATGCAAGCGGGCGAACGGAACTATGTCCATTGCCGCTACCATAAGTCCGATTACTTCCATAAACTGAGCCACTGACGGCCGAGGAATGGAATGAAGAGCTCGGCAGGTGGTTAAAATCTTTGATTTCCTGACCTCCGTCAGAAAAATTTTCATGACCACCAAATCTATCAGAGTTCCCAGGAATGGGACTCTTGTGAGAGGAATAAGAGAACTCTTTTTCACGTTCACCTTCCACCCATGAGATCTTAGAAAGGCCAACACTAAGTCCATGTGAGACTTGGCTAGTTGGAAAGTCGACGCTTGAATTAGGATGTCGTCTAGATAAGGCGCCACTGCAATGCCCCGCGGTCTTAGAACCGCCAGCAGGGACCCTAGCACTTTTGTGAAGATTCTTGGCGCCGTGGCCTACCCGAAGGGAAGAGCCACAAACTGGCAATGCCTGTCCAGAAAGGCAAACCTTAGGAATTGGTGATGATCTTTGTGGATAGGAATGCGTAAATACGCATCCTTTAGATCCACTGTGGTCATATATTGACCCTCCTGGATCATTGGTGAAATAGTCCGAATGGTTTCCATCTTGAAGGATGGAACTCTTAGGAATTGGTTTAGGATCTTGAGATCTAGAATTGGTCTGAAGGTTCCTTCTTTTTTGGGAACCACAAACAGATTGGAGTAGAAACCTTGTCCCTGTTCTGCTTTCGGAACTTGCCAGATCACTCCCATGGTAAAAAGGTCTTCTACACAGCGTAAGAACGCCTCTCTCTTTGTCTGGTTTACAGACAACTGAGAAAACAGAATTTATGTTTACCTGATAAATTACTTTCTCCAACGGTGTGTCCGGTCCACGGCGTCATCCTTACTTGTGGGATATTCTCCTCCCCAACAGGAAATGGCAAAGAGCCCAGCAAAGCTGGTCACATGATCCCTCCTAGGCTCCGCCTACCCCAGTCATTCGACCGACGTTAAGGAGGAATATTTGCATAGGAGAAACCATATGTTACCGTGGTGACTGTAGTTAAAGAAAATAAATTATCAGACCTGATTAAAAAAACCAGGGCGGGCCGTGGACCGGACACACCGTTGGAGAAAGTAATTTATCAGGTAAACATAAATTCTGTTTTCTCCAACATAGGTGTGTCCGGTCCACGGCGTCATCCTTACTTGTGGGAACCAATACCAAAGCTTTAGGACACGGATGAAGGGAGGGAGCAAATCAGGTCACCTAAATGGAAGGCACCACGGCTTGCAAAACCTTTCTCCCAAAAATAGCCTCAGAAGAAGCAAAAGTATCAAATTTGTAAAATTTAGAAAAAGTGTGCAGTGAAGACCAAGTCGCTGCCTTACATATCTGATCAACAGAAGCCTCGTTCTTGAAGGCCCATGTGGAAGCCACAGCCCTAGTGGAGTGAGCTGTGATTCTTTCAGGAGGCTGCCGTCCGGCAGTCTCATAAGCCAATCGGATAATGCTTTTAATCCAGAAGGAGAGAGAGGTAGAAGTTGCTTTTTGACCTCTCCGTTTACCAGAATAAACAACAAACAAAGACAAAGTTTGTCTGAAATCCTTAGTAGCTGCTAAGTAAAATTTGAGAGCACGAACTACATCCAAGTTGTGCAACAAACGTTCCTTCTTTGAAACTGGATTAGGACACAAAGAAGGCACAACTATCTCCTGGTTAATGTTTTTGTTAGAAACAACCTTTGGAAGAAAACCAGGTTTAGTACGCAAAACCACCTTATCTGCATGGAACACCAGATAAGGAGAAGAACACTGCAGAGCAGATAATTCTGAAACTCTTCTAGCAGAAGAAATTGCAACCAAAAACAAAACTTTCCAAGATAATAACTTAATATCAACGGAATGTAAGGGTTCAAACGGAACCCCCTGAAGAACTGAAAGAACTAGGTTGAGACTCCAAGGAGGAGTCAAAATTTTGTAAACAGGCTTGATTCTAACCAGAGCCTGAACAAAGGCTAGAACATCTGGCACAGCTGCCAGCTTTTTGTGAAGTAACACAGACAAGGCAGAAATCTGTCCCGTCAAGGAACTTACAGATAATCCTTTTTCCAATCCTTCTCGAAGGAAGGATAGACTCTTAGGAATCTTAACCTTGTCCCAAGGGAATCCTGCAGATTCACACCAACAGATATACCAAATTATGTGGTAATTTTTCTGGTTACAGGCTTTCAGGCCTGAACAAGAGTATTAATAACAGAATCTGAGAACCCTCGCTTTGATAAGATCAAGCGTTCAATCTCCAAGCAGTCAGCTGGAGTGGGTCGAACGGACCTAGAACAAGAAGGTCTCGTCTCAAAGGTAGCTTCCATGGTGGAGCCGATGACATATTCACCAGATCTGCATACCAAGTCCTGCGTGGCCACGCAGGAGCTATCAAAATCACCGACGCCCTCTCCTGATTGATCCTGGCTACCAGCCTGGGGATGAGAGGAAACGGCGGGAACACATAAGCTAGTTTGAAGGTCCAAGGTGCTACTAGTGCATCCACTAGAGCCGCCTTGGGATCCCTGGATCCGTACCCGTAGTAAGGAACTCTGAAGTTCTGACGAGAGGCCATCAGATCCATGTCTGGAATGCCCCACGGTTGAGTGACTTGGGCAAAGATTTCCGGATGGAGTTCCCACTCCCCCGGATGCAATGTCTGACGACTCAGAAAATCCGCTTCCCAATTTTCCACTCCTGGGATGTGGATAGCAGACAGGTGGCAGGAGTGAGACTCCGCCCATAGAATGATTTTGGTCACTTCTTCCATCGCTAGGGAACTCCTTGTTCCCCCCTGATGGTTGATGTATGAACTTGGCCCTCGCTAGCTGAGGCCAAGCTTTGAGAGCATTGAATATCGCTCTCAGTTCCAGAATATTTATCGGTAGAAGAGATTCTACCCGAGACCAAAGACCCTGAGCTTTCAGGGATCCCCAGACCGCGCCCCAGCCCATCAGACTGGCGTCGGTCGTGACAATGACCCACTCTGGTCTGCGGAAGGTCATCCCTTGTGACAGGTTGTCCAGGGACAGCCACCAACGGAATGAGTCTCTGGTCCTCTGATTTACTTGTATCTTCGGAGACAAGTCTGAATAGTCCCCATTCCACTGACTGAGCATGAACAGTTGTAATGGTCTTAGATGAATGCGCACAAAAGGAACTATGTCCATTGCCGCTACCATCAAACCTATCACTTCCATGCACTGCGCTATGGAAGGAAGAGGAACGGAATGAAGTATCCGACAAGAGTCTAGGAGTTTTGTTTTTCTGGCTTCTGTCAGAAAAATCCTCATTTCTAAGGAGTCTATTATAGTTCCCAAGAAGGGAACCCTCGTTGACGGAGATAGAGAACTCTTTTCCACGTTCACTTTCCATCCGTGAGATCTGAGAAAGGCCAGGACAATGTCCGTGTGAGCCTTTACTTGAGGAAGGGACGACGCTCGAATCAGAATGTCGTCCAAGTAAGGTACTACAGCAATGCCCCTTGGTCTTAGCACCGCCAGAAGGGACCCCAGTACCTATGAGAAAATCCTAGGAGCAGTGGCTAATCCGAAAGAAAACGCCACGAACTGGAAATGCTTGTCCAGGAATGCAAACCTTAGGAACCGATGATGTTCCTTGTGGATAGGAATATGTAGATACGCATCCTTGAAATCCACCTTGGTCATGAATTGACCTTCCTGGATGGAAGGAAGAAGTGTTCGAATGGTTTCCATCTTGAACGATGGAACCTTGAGAAACTTGTTCAAGATCTTGAGATCTAAGATTGGTCTGAACGTTCCCTCTTTTTTGGGAACTATGAACAGATTGGAGTAGAACCCCATCCCTTGTTCTCCTAATGGAACAGGATGAATCACTCCCATTTTTAGCAGGTCTTCTACCCAATGTAAGAATGCCTGTCTTCTTATGTGGTCTGAAGACAACTGAGACCTGTGGAACCTCCCCCTTGGAGGAAGCCCCTTGAACTCCAGAGAATAACCTTGGGAGACTATTTCTAGCGCCCAAGGATCCAGAACATCTCTTGCCCCAGCCTGAGCGAAGAGAGAGAGTCTGCCCCCCACCAGATCCGGTCCCGGATCGGGGGCCCGCATTTCATGCTGTCTTGGGAGCAGTGGCAGGTTTCCTGGCCTGCTTTCCTTTGTTCCAGCCTTGCATAGGTCTCCAGGCTGGATTGGCTTGAGAAGTATTACCTTCCTGCTTAGAGGACGTAGCCCTTGGGGCTGATCCGTTTCTGCGAAAGGGACGAAACTTAGGTTTATTTTTGGTCTTGAAAAGACCTATCCTGAGGAAGGGCGTGGCCCTTGCCCCCAGTGATATCAGAGATAATCTCTTTCAAGTCAGGGCCAAAGAGTGTTTTCCCCTTGAAAGGAATGTCAAGCAATTTGTTCTTGGAAGACGCATCCGCTGCCCAAGATTTTAACCAAAGCGCTCTGCGCCACAGTAGCAAACCCAGAATTTTTTCGCCGCTAACCTAGCCAATTGCAAGGTGGCGTCTAGGGTGAAAGAATTAGCCAATTTAAGAGCACGAATTCTGTCCATAATCTCCTCATAAGAAGAAGAATTACTAATAATCGCCTTTCCTAGCTCATCAAACTAGAAACACGCGGCTGCAGTGACAGGGACAATGCATGCAATTGGTTGTAGAAGGGAACCTTGCTGAACAAACATCTTTAGCAGACCTTCTAATTTTTTATCCAGAGGATCTTGGAAAGCACAACTATCTTCTATGGGTATAGTGGCGCGCTTGTGTAGAGTAGAAACCGCCCCCTCGACCTTGGGGACTGTCTGCCATCAGTCCTTTCTGGGGTCGACTATAGGAAAACAATTTTATAAATATGGGGGGAGGTACTAAAGGTATACCGGGCCTGTCCCATTCTTTACTAACAATGTACGCCACCCGCTTGGATATAGGAAAAGCTTCGGGGGGCCCCGGGGCCTCTAAGAACTTTTCCATTTTACATAGTGGTTCTGGAATGACCAGATAATCACAATCATCCAAATTGGATAACACCTCCTTAAGCAGAGCGCGGAGATGTTCCAACTTAAATTTAAAAGTAATCACATCAGGTTCAGCTTGTTGAGAAATGTTTCCTGAATCTGAAATTTCTCCCTCAGACAAAACCTCCCTGGCCCCCTCAGACTGGTGTAGGGGCCCTTCAGAAACCATATCATCAGCGTTCTCATGCTCTACAGAATTTTCTAAAACAGAGCAGTCGCGCTTTCGCTGATAAGTGGGCATATTGGCTAAAATGTTTTTGATAGAATTATCCATTACAGCCGTTAAATGTTGCATAGTAAGGAGTATTGGCGCACTAGATGTACTAGGGGCCTCCTGTATGGGCAAGACTGGTGTAGACGAAGGAGGGGATGATGCAGTACCATGCTTACTCCCCTCACTTGAGGAATCATCTTGGGCATCATTTTTACTAAATTTTTTTATGACATAAAATACATATAGTTAAATGAGAAGGAACCTTGGTTTCCCCACAGTCAGAACACAATCTATCTGGTAGTTCAGACATGTTAAACAGGCATAAACTTGATAACAAAGCACAAAAAACGTTTTAAAATAAAACCGTTACTGTCACTTTAAATTTTAAACTAAACACACTTTATTACTGCAATTGCGAAAAAGTATGAAGGAATTGTTCAAAATTCACCAAAATTTCACCACAGTGTCTTAAAGCCTTAAAAGTATTGCACACCAAATTTGGAAGCTTTAACCCTTAAAATAACGGAACCGGAGCCGTTTTTATATTTAACCCCTTTACAGTCCCTGGAATCTGCTTTGCTGAGACCCAACCAAGCCCAAAGGGGAATACGATACCAAATGATGCCTTCAGAAAGACTTTTCTATGTATCAGAGCTCCACACACATGCAGCTGCATGCCATGCTGTCCTCAAAAACAAGTGCGCCATACCGGCGCGAAAATGAGGCTCTGACTATGATTAGGGAAAGCCCCTAAAGAATAAGGTGTCAAAAACAGTGCCTGCCGATATAATCATATCAAAATACCCAGAATAAATGATTCCTCAAGGCTAAATATGTGTTAATAATGAATCGATTTAGCCCAGAAAAAGTCTACAGTCTTAATAAGCCCTTGTGAAGCCCTTATTTACTATCTTAATAAACATGGCTTACCGGATCCCATAGGGAAAATGACAGCTTCCAGCATTACATCGTCTTGTTAGAATGTGTCATACCTCAAGCAGTAAGAGACTGCACACTGTTCCCCCAACTGAAGTTAATTGCTCTCAACAGTCCTGTGTGGAACAGCCATGGATTTTAGTTACGGTGCTAAAATCATTTTCCTCATACAAACAGAAATCTTCATCTCTTTTCTGTTTCTGAGTAAATAGTACATACCAGCACTATTTTAAAATAACAAACTCTTGATTGAATAATAAAAACTACAGTTAAACACTAAAAAACTCTAAGCCATCTCCGTGGAGATGTTGCCTGTACAACGGCAAAGAGAATGACTGGGGTAGGCGGAGCCTAGGAGGGATCATGTGACCAGCTTTGCTGGGCTCTTTGCCATTTCCTGTTGGGGAGGAGAATATCCCACAAGTAAGGATGACGCCGTGGACCGGACACACCTATGTTGGAGAAAGATAGAATCTCCCCCTTGGAGGAGAATCCTTGAAATCTAAAATATACCCCTGGGTTACAATTTCTACGGCCCAGGAGTCCTGAACGTCTCTTGCCCAGGCCTGAGCAAAGAGAGAGAGTCTGCCCCCTACTAGATCCGGTCCCGGATCGGGGGCTACCCCTTCATGCTGTCTTAGTGGAAGCAGCAGGCTTTTTGGCCTGCTTACCCTTGTTCCAAGCCTGGTTAGGTCTCCAGGTTGGCTTGGATTGAGCAAAGTTCCCCTCTTGCTTTGCAGCAGGGGAAGAGGAAGTTTTGAAAGGAACGAAAATTATTTTGTTTGATCCTTGTCTTATTTGACTTATCTTGGGAAAGGGCATGACCTTTCCCCCCTGTGATGTCTGAAATGATCTCTTTCAGAGCAGGTCCGAATAGGGTCTTACCTTTGAAAGGGATGGTCAAAAGCTTAGATTTCGATGACACATCAGCCGACCAGGACTTAAGCCATAATGCTCTACGCGCTAAAATGGCAAAACCTGAATTCTTTGCTGCTAACTTAGCGAGATGAAAAGCAGCGTCTGTGATAAAAGAATTAGCTAGCTTAAGAGCCTTAATTCTGTCCAGAATATCATCTAGTGGGGTCTCCACCTGAAGAGTCTCTTCTAGAGCCTCAAACCAAAAGGCAGCTGCAGTGGTTACAGGAACAATGCACACTATGGGTTGAAGAAGAAAACCTTGATGAACAAAAATTTTCTTGAGGAGACCCTCTAATTTTTTATCCATAGGATCAATGAAAGCACAATTGTCTTCAATAGGTATAGTTGTACGCTTAGCTAAAGTAGAAATAGCTCCCTCCACCTTAGGGACCATCTGCCATGAGTCCCTCATGGTGTCAGATATGGGAAACATTTTCTTAAAAACAGGAGGGGGAGCGAACGGAATACCTGGTCTATCCCACTCCTTAGTAACAATGTCCAAAATCCTCTTAGGGACCGGAAAAACACCCGTGTAAACAGGAACCTCTAGATATTTGTCCATTTTACACAATTTCTCTGGAACTACAATAGGGTCACAATCATCCAGAGTCGCTAAAACCTCCCTGAGCAATAAACGGAGGTGTTCTAGCTTAAATTTAAATGCCGTCATATCTGAATCTGTCTGAGGGAGTAACCTTCCTGAATCAGAAATCTCTCCCTCAGATAGCAAATCCCTCATCCCTACCTCAGAACATTGTGAGGGAGTATCGGATACGGCAACTAAAGCGTCAGAAGGCTCAGCATTTGTTCTTAACCCAGAGCTACTGCGCTTCCCTTGCAACCCTGGCAGTTAAGATAAAACCTCTGTGAGGGTAGTATTCATAACTGAGGCTATATCTTGCAAGGTGAAAGAATTAGACGCACTAGAAGTACTTGGCGTCGCTTGAGCGGGCGTTATTGGTTGTGACACATGGGGAGAACTAGATGGCAAAACCTGATTTCCTTCTGTCTGAGAATCATCCAATGCCAAACTCTTATAAGTCAAAATATGCTGTTTGCAATTTATAGACATATCAGTACAAGTGGGACACATTCTAAGAGGGGGTTCCACAATAGCTTCTAAACAAATTGAACAATGATAGTCCTCAATGTCAGACATGTTGAACAGGCTAGTAATGAGACAAGCAACCTTGGAAAAACACTTTATTTAATGAAAAAAAAACACAATTTTCAAAAATGGTACTGTGCCTTTAAGAGAAAAAAAGACATACAGAAACTGCAAAAATGCTTAAAATTGCCTCAAAATTTCCGAAATTTTTACAGTACACCCACTAAGATATAGTAAGATTGCACCACAAATATCTAAGCAATATAGCCCCAATTGAAAAAAACGGAATGACAAATGTCTAAGACCGGTAAAAAAACCCTGTCAGCACATTGCCACGGCTCTGCTGTGGCCCTACCTGCCCTTAGGGAACGATTCTGTGGGAATAAAGCTTCGATTGGGCCCCAGAGGAGTACCAGGACCTCAGGAGACGTTGCTTGCTGCTTGCCTGCATCAACTAAGTGCGCAACTGAGGCGCAAAAAACATAATTTATGCTTACCTGATAAATTTATTTCTCTTGTAGTGTGTTCAGTCCACGGGTCATCCATTACTTATGGGATATATTCTCCTTCCCAACAGGAAGTTGCAAGAGGATCACCCAAGCAGAGCTGCTATATAGCTCCTCCCCTCACATGTCATATCCAGTCATTCGACCGAAACAAGACGAGAAAGGAGAAACTATAGGGTGCAGTGGTGACTGGAGTTATAATTTAAAATTTAGAACCTGCCTCAAAAAGACAGGGCGGGCCGTGGACTGAACACACTACAAGAGAAATAAATTTATCAGGTAAGCATAAATTATGTTTTCTCTTGTTAAGTGTGTTCAGTCCACGGGTCATCCATTACTTATGGGATACCAATACCAAAGCTAAAGTACACGGATGATGGGAGGGACAAGGCAGGAACATTAAACAGAAGGAACCACTGCCTGTAGAACCTTTCTCCCAAAAACAGCCTCCGAAGAAGCAAAAGTGTCAAATTTGTAAAATTTGGAAAAAGTATGAAGTGAAGACCAAGTTGCAGCCTTGCAAATCTGTTCAACAGAGGCCTCATTCTTAAATGCCCAGGTGGAAGCCACAGCTCTAGTGGAATGAGCTGTAATTCTTTCAGGAGGCTGCTGTCCAGCAGTCTCATAGGCTAAGCGTATTATGCTACGAAGCCAAAAAGAGAGAGAGGTAGCAGAAGCCTTTTGACCTCTCCTCTGTCCAGAGTAAACGACAAACAGAGAAGAAGTTTGTCGAAAATCTTTAGTTGCCTGCAAGTAGAACTTCAGGGCACGGACCACGTCTAGATTATGCAAAAGACGTTCCTTCTTTGAAGAAGGATTAGGACATAACGATGGAACAACAATCTCTTGATTGATATTCCTGTTAGAAACAACCTTAGGTAAAAACCCAGGTTTAGTACGCAGGACTACCTTGTCTGAATGAAAGATCAGATAAGGAGAATCACAATGTAAGGCAGATAACTCAGAGACTCTTCGAGCCGAGGAAATAGCCATCAAAAACAGAACTTTCCAAGATAAAAGCTTAATATCAATGGAATGAAGGGGTTCAAACGGAACACCCTGAAGAACTTTAAGAACCAAGTTTAAGCTCCACGGAGGAGCAACAGTTTTAAACACAGGCTTAATCCTAGCCAAAGCCTGACAAAAAGCCTGGACGTCTGGATTCTCTGCCAGACGCTTGTGTAAAAGAATAGACAGAGCAGAAATCTGTCCCTTTAGCGAACTAGCGGATAAGCCCTTTTCTAAACCCTCTTGTAGAAAAGACAATATCCTAGGAATCCTAACCTTACTCCATGAGTAACTCTTGGATTCACACCAATATAAATATTTACGCCATATCTTGTGGTTAAATTTTCTGGTAACAGGTTTCCGAGCCTGTATTAATGTATCAATAACCGAATCCGAAAACACACGCTTTGATAGAATCAAGCGTTCAATTTCCAAGCAGTCAGCCTCAGAGAAATTAGGTTTGGATGGTTGAAAGGACCCTGGATTAGAAGGTCCTGCCTCAGGGGTAGAGACCATGGTGGACAGGACGACATGTCCACTAGGTCTGCATACCAGGTCCTGCGTGGCCACGCAGGCGCTATCAGAATCACCGATGCTCTCTCCTGTTTGATCCTGGCAATCAGTCGAGGTAGCAACGGAAAAGGTGGAAACACATAAGCTATGTTGAAAACCCAAGGGGCTGCTAGTGCATCTACCAGCACCGCACCGGGGTCCCTGGACCTGGATCCGTAACAAGGAAGCTTGGCGTTCTGGCGATATGCCATGAGATCCAGATCCGGTTTGCCCCAACGACGAATCAGTTGAGCAAATACCTCCGGGTGAAGTTCCCACTCCCCCGGGTGAAAGGTCTGTCGACTTAGAAAATCCGCCTCCCAGTTCTCCACACCTGGGATGTAGATCGCTGACAGGTGGCAAGAGTGAGACTCTACCCAGCGAATTATCTTCGAGACTTCCAACATCGCCAGGGAACTCCTGGTTCCCCCTTGATGATTGATGTAAGCCACAGTCGTGATGTTGTCAGACTGAAATCTGATGAACCTCAGTGTTGCTAACTGAGGCCAAGTTAGAAGAGCATTGAATATTGCTCTTAATTCTAGAATGTTTATCGGGAGGAGTCTCTCCTCCTGAGTCCACGATCCCTGAGCCTTCAGGGAGTTCCAGACTGCTCCCCAGCCTAGTAGGCTGGCATCTGTTGTTACAATCGTCCAATCTGGTCTGCGAAAAGTCATTCCTTTGGACAGATGAACCCGTGACAACCACCAGAGAAGAGAACCTCTGGTCTCCTGGTCCAGATTTAGCAAAGGGGACAGATCTGAGTATTCCCCGTTCCATTGACTTAGCATGCATAGTTGCAGCGGTCTGAGATGTAGGCGCGCAAATGGCACTATGTCCATTGCCGCGACCATTAAGCCGATTACTTCCATGCACTGAGCTACTGATGGGCTTGGAATGGAGTGAAGGACAAGGCAAGCATTGAGAATCTTTGATAACCTGGACTCCGTCAGGTAAATCTTCATCTCTACAGAATCTATAAGAGTCCCTAGAAAAGGGACCCTTGTGAGTGGTAACAGAGAACTCTTCTCCACGTTCACTTTCCACCCATGCGACCTCAGAAATGCTAGAACTATCTCTGTATGAGACTTTGCATTTTGAAAACTTGACGCTTGTATCAGAATGTCGTCTAGGTACGGAGCCACCGCTATGCCTTGTGGTCTTAGTACCGCCAGAAGTGAGCCCAGAACCTTTGTAAAAATTCTCGGGGCCGTAGCTAACCCGAAGGGAAGAGCTACAAACTGGTAATGCCTGTCTAGAAAGGCAAACCTTAGGTACCGATAATGATCTTTGTGAATCGGTATGTGAAGGTAGGCATCCTTTAAGTCCACTGTGGTCATATATTGACCCTCTTGCATCATGGGTAGGATGGTCCGAATGGTTTCCATCTTGAACGACGGAACCCTTAGGAATTTGTTTAAGATCTTTAAGTCTAAGATTGGTCTGAAAGTTCCCTCTTTCTTGGGAACCACAAACAGATTTGAATAAAACCCTTTCCGTTCGCGGAACTGGGTGGATCACTCCCATCACTAAGAGGTCTTGTACACATTGTAGAAATGCCTCTTTCTTCACTAGGTTTGTTGATAACCTTGACAGATGAAACCTCCCTTGTGGAGGAGAAGTTTTGAAATCCAGAAGGTATCCCTGAGATATAATCTCCAACGTCCAGGGATCCTGTACATCTCTTGCCCAAGCCTGGGCGAAGAGAGAAAGTCTGCCCCCCACTAGATCCGTCTCCGGAAAGGGGGCCCTGTCTTCATGCTGTCTTAGGGGCGGAAGTAGGCTTTCTGGCCTGCTTGCCCTTGTTCCATGACTGGTTGCCTTTCCAACCCTGTCTGTAACGAGCAGTAGTTCCTTCCTGTTTTGGAGTGGAGGAAGTTGATGCTGCTCCTGCCTTGAAATTACGAAAGGCACGAAAATTAGACTGTTTGGCCTTTGATTTGGCCCTGTCCTGAGGAAGGGTGTGGCCCTTACCTCCAGTAATGTCAGCAATAATTTCCTTCAAGCCGGGCCCGAATAAGGTCTGCCCTTTGAAAGGAATGTTTAGTAGTTTAGACTTAGAAGTTACATCTGCTGACCAGGATTTAAGCCATAGCGCTCTGCGCGCCTGTATGGCGAATCCGGAATTCTTAGCCGTAAGTTTGGTTAAATGCACTACGGCATCCGAAATAAACGCATTAGGGTTCTAATCTTGCTCAAAGATTCATCCAATGGTGCTGTGCAAATTGCCTCTTCCAGAGACTCAAACCAGAACGCTGCTGCAGCAGTGACAGGCGCAATGCATGCAAGAGGCTGTAATATAAAACCTTGTTGAACAAACATTTTCTTAAGGTAACCCTCTAATTTTTTATCCATTGGATCTGAGAAAGCACAGCTATCCTCCACCGGGATAGTGGTAGGCTTGGCTAAAGTAGAAACTGCTCCCTCCACCTTAGGGACCGTCTGCCATAAGTCTTGTGTGGTGGCGTCTATAGGGAACATTTTTCTAAATATCGGAGGAGGGGAAAAAGGCACACCGGGTCTATCCCACTCTTTGCTAATAATCTCTGTAAGCCTCTTTGGTATAGGAAACACGTCAGTACACACCGGTACCGCATAGTATTTATCCAGCCTACATAATTTCTCTGGGATTGTCACCGTGTCACAATCATTCAGAGCCGCTAACACCTCCCCTAGCAACACGCGGAGGTTCTCAAGCTTAAATTTAAAATTTGAAATTTCTGAATCCGGTCTCCCCGAATCAGAACCGTCACCCACAGAATGAAGCTCTCCGTCCTCATGTTCTGCAAATTGTGACGCAGTATCAGACATGGCTCTCGTGTCATCGGCGCGCTCTGTCCTTAACCCAGAGCTGTCGCGCTTGCCTCTTAACTCGGGCATATTGTATAATACTTCTTTCATAACATTAGCCATATCATGTAAAGTGATTTGTAAGGGCCTTGATGTACTTGGCGCCTCAATCTTACGCACCTCCCGAGCGGGAGACGAAGGTACTGACACGTGAGGAGAGTTAGACGGCATAACTTCCCCCTCGTTGTCTGGTGATAATTTCTTTATCGGTACAGATTGACTTTTATTCAAAGTAATATCAATATAATTGGTACACATATTTCTATTGGGCTCCACATCGGCTTTTAAACATAATGAACAAGCAGATTCCTCTGTATCAGACATGTTTAAACAGACTAGCAATGAAGCTAGCAAGCTTGGAAATTACTTCAATAAGTTTACAAGCAATATAAAAAACGCTGCAGCGCTTTTTTAAAAAAAACACAATTGAATAACAAAGAACTAGTTCAGTTATAGTCAACAATTCTTTAAATGTATTAATTAGCAGAGGATTGCACCCATTAGCAAAAGGATGATTAACCCCTCAGTACCCAAAACGGATATCAAATTAAGATTTAACGCTTTTATCACAGTCAAACACACTGTCACAGGTCTGCTGTGACTGATTACCTCCCTCAAAAACGATTTTTGAAGATCCCTGAGCTCTCTGGAGACGTCCTGGATCAAAGAGGAAGAAGCAGGAAGACTGTGCTAGAATTTTAACTGTGCAACAAGGCTCTAAAAAAGGTCCCTTCCAGTCCTATTACAACAGTGGGAGACCTGATATAACGGTTTCTATGCAGAAATATACGTTAGCCGTGTGGAAAAAAATCATGCCCAAAAAGATTTATCACCAAAGTACCTCACAAAACGATTAACATGCCAGTAAACGTTTTAAAAAACAACATTTCAGATGCTGTGTAAAGTTATTACTAAGCCTGCTACCAGTCGCTTCTACTGCAGTTAAGGCTCACACATTATATCAGTATTAACAGTATTTTTTCAGTCAAATTCTAGTCCCTAGAAAATAACTCTACTGTGCATACATTTATCAGCCTGATACCAGTCACTACTACTGCATTTAAGGCTGTACTTACATCATACGGGTAACAGCAGTGTTTTCTTAGTCAATTCCATTCCCAGAAAATATTGTACTGCACATACCTCATTTGCGTGAGACCCCGCATGCTATTCCCATTTTCTGAAGTTACCCCACTCCTCAGAATGTCGAGAACAGCCAGTGGATCTTAGTTACGCCTGCTAAGATCATAGAAAACGCAGGCAGTTTCTTCTTCCAAATACTGCCTGAGATAGAAAAACAGCACACTCCGGTGCCATTTAAAATAACAAACTTTTGATTGAAGAATAATTAAGTAAAAACTCCAGCTCCTCTCGCGACCTCCTTCTTTGTTGAGGGTTGCAAGAGAATGACTGGATATGACATGTGAGGGGAGGAGCTATATAGCAGCTCTGCTTGGGTGATCCTCTTGCAACTTCCTGTTGGGAAGGAGAATATATCCCATAAGTAATGGATGACCCGTGGACTGAACACACTTAACAAGAGAAATAGGCCCCGCCCCTCTCACTCGATGTTGCTGGGGCCTACACAAAAACCTCTTTTTGAAAGCCATGTGGGTTATAAAACCCCTTAAATAAGCCAAGTGTACCCTCAAACATATGTCCCATAAAAATAAAGACCATACTCCCAGAAGACACAAACATTTGCCCAATATAATATACACAAACTGAGTGCCCATAGTAAACTAGTAATACCCTTATTAACTAGGATTACTGCTTACCTTTCCCCTAATGGGGATACTGTCAGCCTTTCTGAGTTAACACAGTCTCTGCATACAAAAATGACTGAACATACCTCATTGCTGTAAAGCAAGAAACCGTTCCTCACACTGAAGTTTTCCTGTACTCCTCAGCTTCTGTGGGAACAGCAGTGGACCTTAGTTACAAATGCTAAGATCATCATCCTCCAGGCAGAAATCTTCATCTATGTCCTGCCTGAGAGTAAATAGTACAACACCGGTACCATTTAAAAATAACAAACTCTTGATTGAAGATAAAATAAAAACTAACAGTTTAACACCTCTTCTCTTTACCCTTCCAGCTTTGCTGTGGTGCTCTCTTTGCTACTTCCTTTTAGGAAGGACAATATCCCACAAGTAAGGATGAATCCGTGGACTCGGTACATCATGCAAAAGAAACACACTTTAAGAAATATATAATTATGAACCAAGGTGACGTCTTTAATACCCAGGGAATTGGTTATTTTGGCCTGCAATGGTGTTTTTTTTATATATCTGACCAAATATTAGTATAGTATCTAACCTACTAATTATTACTTGTACAATTCCACAGTAGTAAACCTACTTAACATAAGGCTCCAGTGAAAACATTTTTTGCGCCCCCCCACCAAAGGTAGCTAAAGGGACATTTAAGGGACACAAAACCCATTTTTTTTTTTTTCGCTATTTAGAAAGAACATGCAATTTTAAACAACTTTCCCATTTACTTTGATTTACTTCTATTACCTAATTTGCTTCATTCTCTTGATATCCTTTGTTGAAAAGCATATTTAAATAGGCTCAGTAGCTGCTGATTGGTGTCTGCACATAGATGACTCATGTGATTGGCTCACCCATGTGCATTGCTATTTCTTCAAGAAATGATATCTGAAGAATGAAGAAAATTAAATAGAAGTAAATTGAAATGTTGTTTAAAATTGTATTCTCTATCTAAATTATGAAAGACATTTTTTTGGGGTTTCATGTCCCTTTAATACTATGCATGCTTCTCTGTTTAGCCAATAAGTAATATTTGGTACACTGTGCTGCATAATGATGTGAGTTTCTATATACACCCTGGTGAGTACACTGCTCTGTATAAATATGATGAGCCCCAAGGCAGAACATAGAGTGATCTGAGATGTCATCGCAGAAAATGCAGCATGTCTGCAGAAAGAACAGGAACTGTTAGCACTTTAAAAAGAACAGCCTAATGTGGAGTAGCACTGAAAAGTTAAACAGAACTGTTCTCTGGCTGCATTGCATAAGTTTTCCTTAGCACAGTGCATCCAGAGCAAAGTGCTGTTTGAAGACAACAGTCAAATATGCAGTAGTGCTGCAAAGCAGCAGTGCATTGATTGTTGTCTGGCTCTGAGATTTTTGCAAGCTCGTTCCCTAGCTTTTCACAGTCTGCAAAGCTGTTTTTCTCTGAATGTAAGACGTTCATATGAGCAATGCACCTTTTTTATTACTACATTTCTATGTTAGACTAAGAGAAAAGGAAACAAATTAATTCAAGAGACATTTTACAATTACTTTTTTTGTCTGCAGCTAATTTGCAATGCAATTTTCAACTACTGCACTAGATTATACAACTTTAAATATTGCTTTATTTTACAGTTAACCAACACATTGCAATTGATCTGGTTCTTTAGTGTAACTGACAAATTTACAATTTTATTTTATTTAAAAATGACCTGCAGAAGATTTTTCATTAAAAAAATATCATCGCAGAAAGTGAAAAAAAGTTCTGTCTCTGGGATGATGAGTATATATACTCTGATGAATATTCTGAATATATTTTCTTTACACTAATAATGAACAATCTTCACTGTGACTTAATGTATCAATACATTGATGACTATACAGCACAGTATAATGATAATGAGTATCTTAACACATAATATGACCACATATGCACATACCAATATATAGACTGGCTGCAAGCCACCCCCCCCCCCCCCCCACCACCAACAACAACAACCCTAGTGCAACTGCACCTGCTGCACTAATGGTAGATGCGCCCCTGATATGACCATATACTTAAATCAAAACTTTGACAACAACAAAAAGCCAGTTTTTATGTTTCATTTTCATGCATGTAGAATTATAGTGCAAGCTAGCCAATTAGAATTCATAAGTAGAACAGGGCATTTTATCTATGATTGAGCTTGCTGGATTTTGTTTACTGTTTGTTCCATCATAGGCTCATTGACTCTCTAAAGAATGTATTTTTTATGGAAGCTTTCAAAATCATATGCTGCCCAACTACAGTCATTGTTTCTTAGCACAGGAAATGGACCACTCTTGTTCAAAAGCCTAAAGTGAACAAAATAGCAAGGAAGGCACATTCCATGTGCTGCAAAAAGTGTAGTTAGAATATATATATAGAATGATTGTATAGAAAATTAGTAAATCTAGGAAAGTATCCCCGCTTGCTTTCCCCCAGAAGTGCAAATTAGATATACAATGTCTCATGCTTTTTGCTTCCAGTACTGTGTTCAACTACAGCAATTCCCCTTTATACAGTATATATATATATATATATATATATATAAATATATATATACACACATATACATACATTTATCTACATTCAGTATATATATATATATTTATATATATATATATATATATATATACACACATATAACTACATACAGTATATACAGTGAATATATATATATATATTTCTAACTATCTACCTATATAATACTATCCAACTGTCCAAACTAAAGTAAAGCTACTTACTACCCCCAGGTTCCAAGTAACAATAAGCTTTTGCCACAGATTTACTAGACACTGTATAACCCCCTCTGTTTTTGTCATAAAAGTTGGCTCAACTGTAATTTAGAGTACAGCTATTGCCCCTTCTGCCCACCTGCAGTACGACTACGTCCTGTTACTCAGCATTATTGTACCCCTGTTTCCCAGCCACAGTACAGTTACTGGCCTTTCTGCTCAACTACAATATGGCTACCCTGCTACCCAGGTACAGTACAGCAACTACTATCCCCTAAACACCAAATAAGGCACCACTACCTATTGTACACCCCATGAGTAATGCAACTATTGCCCAGTGCCTCCCTCTCCCCACATAAACTCAGCGCTGTAATTATTACCCTCTGTATTGTAGCTAAAGGGCAGTTAAATCATTCTGCCACCCCTTGGCAGTACCATTTTTTAAAAGAACAAGAAATCCTAAAGCTGCTGTATTAAAAAAGACTTTTAGTTTTCACAATGCAGGGTCCAATAAAACTGATGTTACGGGCTAATACTCAGCCCCTTACTCATGCTTAGCATGAGCAAGTGCTGAGTATTAGCCTGAAACGTCGCTTTGCTTTATTGGACCCTGCATTGTGAAAAATAAAAGTCTTTTTTAATACAGCAGCTGGAGGATTTCTTGTTGTTTTGAATGCTGTGGGCATGGTAAGCTCACTCCGAGGACTGCTCAACTAAAGGTGTGCTGTTTCCTTACTTGTATATTTGCAGTAACATTTTTGAGCATGATTAAGTGATAATATCCCGAAATGTTGCTTGTTTTTTTGTTGCTCTACCCTTGTGTGATGATTTATTAAAACAGAAGAATATATATGGTTCTGAGGACTGTTTGTATCCAGATGAAATACAGCTAAACCTCTTACATCCAATAATTGTAGAACTACTGCCCCCTATCTCCCAGATGAAGTACAGCTACACCTCTTACATCCCAGCACCAGTACAACTACTGCCCCCTATCTCCCAGATGAAGTACAGCTACACCTCTTATATCCCAGCACCAGAATAACTACTGCCCCCTATCTCCCAGATGAAGTACAGCTACACCTCTTACATCCCAGCACCAGTGCAACTACTGCCCCCTATCTCCCAGATAAAGTACAGCTACACCTCTTACATCCCAGCACCAGTGACACTACTGCCCCCTATCTCCCAGATGAAGTACAGCTACAGCTCTTACATCCCAGCACCAGTACAACTACTGCCCCCTATCTCCAGATGAAGGAAGTACAACTACACCTCTTACATCCCAGCACCAGTACCACTACTTCCCCCTATCTCCAGATGATGTACAGCTACACCTCTTACATCCCAGCACCAGTACAACTACTGCCCGCTATCTCCAGATGAAGTACAGCTACACCTCTTAAATCCCAGCACCAGTACAACTACTGCCCCCTATCTCCCAGATGAAGTACAGCTACACCTCTTACATCCCAGCACCAGTACAACTACTGCCCCCTATCTCCCAGATGAAGTACAACTACACCTCTTACATCCCAGCACCAGTACAACTACTGCCCCCTATCTCCCAGATGAAGTACAGCTACACCTCTTACATCCCAGCACCAGTGACACTACTGCCCCCTATCTCCCAGATGAAGTACAGCTATACCTCTTACAGCCCAGCACCAGTGACACTACTGCCCCTATCTCCTAGATGAAGTACAGCTATACCTCTTACATCCCAGCACCAGTACAACTACTGCCCCCTATCTCCCAGATGAAGTACAGCTACACCTCTTACATCCCAGCACCAATACAACTACTGCCCCCTATCTCCCAGATGAAGTACAGCTACACCTCTTACATCCCAGCACCAGTACAACTGCTGCCCCCTATCTCCCAGATGAAGTACAGCTACACCTCTTACATCCAAGCACCAGTACAACTACTGCCCCCTATCTCCCAGATGAAGTACAGCTACACCTCTTACATCCCAGCACCAGTGACATTACTGCCCCCATCTCCCAGATGAAGTACAGCTATACCTCTTACATCCCAGCACCAGTACAACTACTGCCCCCATCTCCCAGATGAAGTACAGCTACACCTCTTACATCCCAGCACCAGTACAACTACTGCCCCCTATCTCCCAGATGAAGTACAGCTACACCTCTTACATCCCAGCACCAGTACAACTACTGCCCCCTATCTCCCAGATGAAGTACAGCTACACCTCTTACATCCCAGCACCAGTACAACTACTGCCCCCTATCTCCCAGATGAAGTACAGCTACACCTCTTACATCCCAGCACCAGTACAACTACTGCCCCCTATCTCCCAGATGAAGTACAGTTACACCTCTTACATCCCAGCACCAGTGCAACTACTGCCCCCTATCTCCCAAAAGAAGTACAGCTAGACCTCTTACATCTCAGCACCAGTGCAACTACTACCCCCTATCTCCCAGATGAAGTACAGCTACACCTCTTACATCCCAGCACCAGTACAACTACTGCCCCCTATCTCCCAGATGAAGTACAGCTAAACCTCTTACATCCCAGCACCAGTGCAACTACTGCCCCCTATCTCCCAGATGAAATACAGCTACACCTCTTACATCCCAGCACCAGTACAACTACTGCCCCCTATCTCCCAGATGAAGTACATTTACACCTCTTACATCCCAGCACCAGTGACACTACTGCCCCCTATCTCCAGATGAAGTACAACTACACCTCTTACATCCCAGGACCAGTACAACTACTGCCCCCTATCTCCCAGATGAAGTACAGCTACACCTCTTACATCCCAGCACCAGTACAACTACTGCCCCCTATCTCCAGATGAAGTATAGCTACACCTCTTACATCCTAGCACCAGTGCCACTACTGCCCCCTATCTCCCAGATGAAGTATAGCTACACCTCTTACATCCCAGCACCAGTGCCACTACTGCCCCCTATCTCCCAGATGAAGTACAGCTACACCTCTTACATCCCAGCACCAGTGCCACTACTGCTCCCTATCTCCCAGATGACGTACAGTTACACCTCTTACATCCCAACACCAGTGCCACTACTGCCCCCTATCTCCCAGATGAAGTACAGCTACACCTCCTACATCCCAGCACCAGAATAACTACTGCCCCCTATCTCCAGATGAAGTACAGCTACACCTCTTACATCCCAGCACCAGTGCCACTACTGCCCCCTATCTCCAGATGAAGGAAGTACAACTACACCTCTTACATCCCAGCACCAGTATAACTACTGCTCCCTATCTCCCAGATGAAGTACAACTACACCTCTTACATCCCAGCACCAGAATAACTACTGCTCCCTATCTCCCAGATGAAGTACAGTTACACCTCTTACATCCCAGCACTAGTGCAACTACTGCCCCCTATCTACCAGATGAAGTACAGCTACACCTCTTACATCCCAGCACCAGTACAACTACTGCCCCCTATCTCCCAGATGAAGTACAGCTACACCTCTTACATCCCAGCACCAGTACAACTACTGCCACCTATCTCCCAAATAAAATACAGCTACACCTCTTAGATCCCAGCACCAGTACAACTACTGCCCCCTATCTCCCAGATGAAGTACAGCTACATCTCTTACACCCCAGTACCAGTACAACTACTGCCCCCTATCTCCCAGATGAAGTACAGCTACACCTCTTACATCCCAGCACCAGTACAACTACTGCCCCCTATCTCCCAGATGAAGTACAGTTACACCTCTTACATCCCAGCACCAGTATAACTACTGCCCCCTATCTCCCAGATGAAGTACAGCTACAACTCTTACATCCCAGCACCAGTATAACTACTGTCCCCTATCTCCCAGATGAAGTACAGCTACACCTCTTACATCCCAGCACCAGTACAAATACTGCCCCCTATCTCCCAGATGAAGTACAGCTATACCGCTCACATCCCAGCACCAGTACAACTACTGCCCCCTATCTCCCAGATGAAGTAGTTACACCACTTACATCCCAGCATCAGTACAACTACTGCCCCCTATCTCCCAGATGAAGTACAGCTACACCTCTTATATCCCAGCACCAGTACAACTACTGCCCCCTATCTCCCAGATGAAGTACAGCTACACCTCTTACATCCCAGCATCAGTACAACTACTGCCCCCTATCTTCTAGATGAAGTACAGCTACACCTCTTACATAACAGCACCAGTATAACTACTGCTCCTATCTCCCAGATGAAGTACAGCTACACCTCTTACATCCCAGCACCATTACAACTACTGCCCCCTATCTCCAGATGAAGTACAGCTACACCTCTTACATCCCAGCACCAGTGCCACTACTGCCCCCAATCTCCAGATGAAGGAAGTACAACTACACCTCTTACATCCCAGCACCAGTACAACTACTGCCCCCTATCTCCCAGATGAAGTACAGCTACATCTCTTACACCCCAGTACCAGTACAACTACTGCCCCCTATCTCCCAGATGAAGTACAGCTACACCTCTTACATCCCAGCACCAGTACAACTACTGCCCCCTATCTCCAAGATGAAGTACAGTTACACCTCTTACATCCCAGCACCAGTATAACTACTGCCCCCTATCTCCCAGATGAAGTACAGCTACACCTCTTACATCCCAGCACCAGTATAACTACTGTCCCCTATCTCCCAGATGAAGTACAGCTACACCTCTTACATCCCAGCACCAGTACAACTACTGCCCCCTATCTCCCAGATGAAGTACAGCTACACCGCTCACATCCCAGCACCAGTATAACTACTGCCCCCTATCTCCCAGATGAAGTAGTTACACCGCTTACATCCCAGCATCAGTACAACTACTGCCCCCTATCTCCCAGATGAAGTACAGCTACACCTCTTACATCCCAGCACCAGTACAACTACTGCCCCCTATCTCCCAGATGAAGTACAGATACACCTCTTACATCCCAGCATCAGTACAACTACTGCCCCCTATCTTCTAGATGAAGTACAGCTACACCTCTTACATCCCAGCACCAGTATAACTACTGCCCCTATCTCCCAGATGAAGTACAGCTACACTTCTTACATCCCAGCACCAGTACAACTACTGCCACCTATCTCCCAAATAAAATACAGCTACACCTCTTAGATCCCAGCACCAGTACAACTACTGCCCCCTATCTCCCAGATGAAGTACAGCTACATCTCTTACACCCCAGTACCAGTACAACTACTGCCCCCTATCTCCCAGATGAAGTACAGCTACACCTCTTACATCCCAGCACCAGTACAACTACTGCCCCCTATCTCCCAGATGAAGTACAGTTACACCTCTTACATCCCAGCACCAGTATAACTACTGCCCCCTATCTCCCAGATGAAGTACAGCTACACCTCTTACATCCCAGCACCAGTATAACTACTGTCCCCTATCTCCCAGATGAAGTACAGCTACACCTCTTACATCCCAGCACCAGTACAACTACTGCCCCCTATCTCCCAGATGAAGTACAGCTACACCGCTCACATCCCAGCACCAGTACAACTACTGCCCCTTATCTCCCAGATGAAGTAGTTACACCGCTTACATCCCAGCATCAGTACAACTACTGCCACCTATCTTCCAGATGAAGTACAGCTACACCTCTTACATCCCAGCACCAGTACAACTACTGCCCCCTATCTCCCAGATGAAGTACAGCTACACCTCTTACATCCCAGCATCAGTACAACTACTGCCCCCTATCTTCTAGATGAAGTACAGCTACACCTCTTACATAACAGCACCAGTATAACTACTGCCCCTATCTCCCAGATGAAGTACAGCTACACCTCTTACATCCCAGCACCATTACAACTACTGCCCCCTATCTCCCAGATGAAGTAAGGCTACGCCTCTTACGTCCCAGCACCAGTACAACTACTGCCCCCTATCTCCCAGATGAAGTACAGCTACACCTCTTACATCCCAGCACCAGTACAACTACTGCCCCCTATCTCCCAGATGAAGTACAGTTACACCTCTTACATCCCAGCACCAGTATAACTACTGCCCCCTATCTCCCAGATGAAGTACAGTTACACCTCTTACATCCCAGCACCAGTATAACTACTGCCCCCTATCTCCCAGATGAAGTACAGCTACAACTCTTACATCCCAGCACCAGTATAACTACTGTCCCCTATCTCCCAGATGAAGTACAGCTACACCTCTTACATCCCAGCACCAGTACAAATACTGCCCCCTATCTCCCAGATGAAGTACAGCTATACCGCTCACATCCCAGCACCAGTACAACTACTGCCCCCTATCTCCCAGATGAAGTAGTTACACCACTTACATCCCAGCATCAGTACAACTACTGCCCCCTATCTCCCAGATGAAGTACAGCTACACCTCTTATATCCCAGCACCAGTACAACTACTGCCCCCTATCTCCCAGATGAAGTACAGCTACACCTCTTACATCCCAGCATCAGTACAACTACTGCCCCCTATCTTCTAGATGAAGTACAGCTACACCTCTTACATAACAGCACCAGTATAACTACTGCTCCTATCTCCCAGATGAAGTACAGCTACACCTCTTACATCCCAGCACCATTACAACTACTGCCCCCTATCTCCAGATGAAGTACAGCTACACCTCTTACATCCCAGCACCAGTGCCACTACTGCCCCCAATCTCCAGATGAAGGAAGTACAACTACACCTCTTACATCCCAGCACCAGTACAACTACTGCCCCCTATCTCCCAGATGAAGTACAGCTACATCTCTTACACCCCAGTACCAGTACAACTACTGCCCCCTATCTCCCAGATGAAGTACAGCTACACCTCTTACATCCCAGCACCAGTACAACTACTGCCCCCTATCTCCAAGATGAAGTACAGTTACACCTCTTACATCCCAGCACCAGTATAACTACTGCCCCCTATCTCCCAGATGAAGTACAGCTACACCTCCTACATCCCAGCACCAGTATAACTACTGTCCCCTATCTCCCAGATGAAGTACAGCTACACCTCTTACATCCCAGCACCAGTACAACTACTGCCCCCTATCTCCCAGATGAAGTACAGCTACACCGCTCACATCCCAGCACCAGTATAACTACTGCCCCCTATCTCCCAGATGAAGTAGTTACACCGCTTACATCCCAGCATCAGTACAACTACTGCCCCCTATCTCCCAGATGAAGTACAGCTACACCTCTTACATCCCAGCACCAGTACAACTACTGCCCCCTATCTCCCAGATGAAGTACAGATACACCTCTTACATCCCAGCATCAGTACAACTACTGCCCCCTATCTTCTAGATGAAGTACAGCTACACCTCTTACATCCCAGCACCAGTATAACTACTGCCCCTATCTCCCAGATGAAGTACAGCTACACTTCTTACATCCCAGCACCAGTACAACTACTGCCACCTATCTCCCAAATAAAATACAGCTACACCTCTTAGATCCCAGCACCAGTACAACTACTGCCCCCTATCTCCCAGATGAAGTACAGCTACATCTCTTGCACCCCAGTACCAGTACAACTACTGCCCCCTATCTCCCAGATGAAGTACAGCTACACCTCTTACATCCCAGCACCAGTACAACTACTGCCCCCTATCTCCCAGATGAAGTACAGATACACCTCTTACATCCCAGCACCAGTATAACTACTGCCCCCTATCTCCCAGATGAAGTACAGCTACACCTCTTACATCCCAGCACCAGTATAACTACTGTCCCCTATCTCCCAGATGAAGTACAGCTACACCTCTTACATCCCAGCACCAGTACAACTACTGCCCCCTATCTCCCAGATGAAGTACAGCTACACCGCTCACATCCCAGCACCAGTACAACTACTGCCCCTTATCTCCCAGATGAAGTAGTTACACCGCTTACATCCCAGCATCAGTACAACTACTGCCCCCTATCTTCCAGATGAAGTACAGCTACACCTCTTACATCCCAGCACCAGTACAACTACTGCCCCCTATCTCCCAGATGAAGTACAGCTACACCTCTTACATCCCAGCATCAGTACAACTACTGCCCCCTATCTTCTAGATGAAGTACAGCTACACCTCTTACATAACAGCACCAGTATAACTACTGCCCCTATCTCCCAGATGAAGTACAGCTACACCTCTTACATCCCAGCACCATTACAACTACTGCCCCCTATCTCCCAGATGAAGTACAGCTACACCTCTTACATCCCAGCACCATTACAACTACTGCCCCCTATCTCCCAGATGAAGTAAGGCTACGCCTCTTACGTCCCAGCACCAGTACAACTACTGCCCCCTATCTCCCAAATGAAGTACAGCTACATCGCTTACATCCCAGCACCAGTATAACTACTGCCCCCTATCTCCCAGATGAAGTACAGCTACACCTCTTACATCCCAGCACCAGTGCCACTATTGTCCCCTATCTCCAAGATGAAGTACAGCTACACCTCTTACATCCCAGCACCAGTACAACTACTGCCCCCTATCTCCCAGATGAAGTACAGTTACACCTCTTACATCCCAACACCAGTATAACTACTGCCCCCATCTCCCAGATGAAGTACAGCTACACCTCTTACATCCCAGCACCAGTACAACTACTGCCCCCTATCTCCCAGATGAAGTACAGTTACACCTCTTACATCCCAGCATCAGTGCCACTACTGCCCCCTATCTCCCAGATGAAGTACAGCTACACCTCTTACATCCCAGCACCAGTGCCACTACTGTCCCCTATCTCCAATATGAAGTACAGCTACACCTCTTACACCCCAGCATCAGTGCCACTACTGCCCCCTATCTCCCAGATGAAGTACAGCTACACCTCTTACATCCAAGCACTAGTGCCACTACTGCCCCCTATCTCCCAGATGAAGTACAGCTACACCTCTTACATCCCAGCACCAGTGACACTACTGCCCCCTATCTCCCAGATGAAGTACAGCTATACCTCTTACAGCCCAGCACCAGTGACACTACTGCCCCTATCTCCTAGATGAAGTACAGCTATACCTCTTACATCCCAGCACCAGTACAACTACTGCCCCCTATCTCCCAGATGAAGTACAGCTACACCTCTTACATCCCAGCACCAATACAACTACTGCCCCCTATCTCCCAGATGAAGTACAGCTACACCTCTTACATCCCAGCACCAGTACAACTGCTGCCCCCTATCTCCCAGATGAAGTACAGCTACACCTCTTACATCCAAGCACCAGTACAACTACTGCCCCCTATCTCCCAGATGAAGTACAGCTACACCTCTTACATCCCAGCACCAGTGACATTACTGCCCCCATCTCCCAGATGAAGTACAGCTATACCTCTTACATCCCAGCACCAGTACAACTACTGCCCCCATCTCCCAGATGAAGTACAGCTACACCTCTTACATCCCAGCACCAGTACAACTACTGCCCCCTATCTCCCAGATGAAGTACAGCTACACCTCTTACATCCCAGCACCAGTACAACTACTGCCCCCTATCTCCCAGATGAAGTACAGCTACACCTCTTACATCCCAGCACCAGTACAACTACTGCCCCCTATCTCCCAGATGAAGTACAGCTACACCTCTTACATCCCAGCACCAGTACAACTACTGCCCCCTATCTCCCAGATGAAGTACAGTTACACCTCTTACATCCCAGCACCAGTGCAACTACTGCCCCCTATCTCCCAAAAGAAGTACAGCTAGACCTCTTACATCTCAGCACCAGTGCAACTACTACCCCCTATCTCCCAGATGAAGTACAGCTACACCTCTTACATCCCAGCACCAGTACAACTACTGCCCCCTATCTCCCAGATGAAGTACAGCTAAACCTCTTACATCCCAGCACCAGTGCAACTACTGCCCCCTATCTCCCAGATGAAATACAGCTACACCTCTTACATCCCAGCACCAGTACAACTACTGCCCCCTATCTCCCAGATGAAGTACATTTACACCTCTTACATCCCAGCACCAGTGACACTACTGCCCCCTATCTCCAGATGAAGTACAACTACACCTCTTACATCCCAGGACCAGTACAACTACTGCCCCCTATCTCCCAGATGAAGTACAGCTACACCTCTTACATCCCAGCACCAGTACAACTACTGCCCCCTATCTCCAGATGAAGTATAGCTACACCTCTTACATCCTAGCACCAGTGCCACTACTGCCCCCTATCTCCCAGATGAAGTATAGCTACACCTCTTACATCCCAGCACCAGTGCCACTACTGCCCCCTATCTCCCAGATGAAGTACAGCTACACCTCTTACATCCCAGCACCAGTGCCACTACTGCTCCCTATCTCCCAGATGACGTACAGTTACACCTCTTACATCCCAGCACCAGTGCCACTACTGCCCCCTATCTCCCAGATGAAGTACAGCTACACCTCCTACATCCCAGCACCAGAATAACTACTGCCCCCTATCTCCAGATGAAGTACAGCTACACCTCTTACATCCCAGCACCAGTGCCACTACTGCCCCCTATCTCCAGATGAAGGAAGTACAACTACACCTCTTACATCCCAGCACCAGTATAACTACTGCTCCCTATCTCCCAGATGAAGTACAACTACACCTCTTACATCCCAGCACCAGAATAACTACTGCTCCCTATCTCCCAGATGAAGTACAGTTACACCTCTTACATCCCAGCACTAGTGCAACTACTGCCCCCTATCTACCAGATGAAGTACAGCTATACCTCTTACATCCCAGCACCAGTACAACTACTGCCCCCTATCTCCCAGATGAAGTACAGCTACACCTCTTACATCCCAGCACCAGTACAACTACTGCCACCTATCTCCCAAATAAAATACAGCTACACCTCTTAGATCCCAGCACCAGTACAACTACTGCCCCCTATCTCCCAGATGAAGTACAGCTACATCTCTTACACCCCAGTACCAGTACAACTACTGCCCCCTATCTCCCAGATGAAGTACAGCTACACCTCTTACATCCCAGCACCAGTACAACTACTGCCCCCTATCTCCCAGATGAAGTACAGTTACACCTCTTACATCCCAGCACCAGTATAACTACTGCCCCCTATCTCCCAGATGAAGTACAGCTACAACTCTTACATCCCAGCACCAGTATAACTACTGTCCCCTATCTCCCAGATGAAGTACAGCTACACCTCTTACATCCCAGCACCAGTACAAATACTGCCCCCTATCTCCCAGATGAAGTACAGCTATACCGCTCACATCCCAGCACCAGTACAACTACTGCCCCCTATCTCCCAGATGAAGTAGTTACACCACTTACATCCCAGCATCAGTACAACTACTGCCCCCTATCTCCCAGATGAAGTACAGCTACACCTCTTATATCCCAGCACCAGTACAACTACTGCCCCCTATCTCCCAGATGAAGTACAGCTACACCTCTTACATCCCAGCATCAGTACAACTACTGCCCCCTATCTTCTAGATGAAGTACAGCTACACCTCTTACATAACAGCACCAGTATAACTACTGCTCCTATCTCCCAGATGAAGTACAGCTACACCTCTTACATCCCAGCACCATTACAACTACTGCCCCCTATCTCCAGATGAAGTACAGCTACACCTCTTACATCCCAGCACCAGTGCCACTACTGCCCCCAATCTCCAGATGAAGGAAGTACAACTACACCTCTTACATCCCAGCACCAGTACAACTACTGCCCCCTATCTCCCAGATGAAGTACAGCTACATCTCTTACACCCCAGTACCAGTACAACTACTGCCCCCTATCTCCCAGATGAAGTACAGCTACACCTCTTACATTCCAGCACCAGTACAACTACTGCCCCCTATCTCCAAGATGAAGTACAGTTACACCTCTTACATCCCAGCACCAGTATAACTACTGCCCCCTATCTCCCAGATGAAGTACAGCTACACCTCTTACATCCCAGCACCAGTATAACTACTGTCCCCTATCTCCCAGATGAAGTACAGCTACACCTCTTACATCCCAGCACCAGTACAACTACTGCCCCCTATCTCCCAGATGAAGTACAGCTACACCGCTCACATCCCAGCACCAGTATAACTACTGCCCCCTATCTCCCAGATGAAGTAGTTACACCGCTTACATCCCAGCATCAGTACAACTACTGCCCCCTATCTCCCAGATGAAGTACAGCTACACCTCTTACATCCCAGCACCAGTACAACTACTGCCCCCTATCTCCCAGATGAAGTACAGATACACCTCTTACATCCCAGCATCAGTACAACTACTGCCCCCTATCTTCTAGATGAAGTACAGCTACACCTCTTACATCCCAGCACCAGTATAACTACTGCCCCTATCTCCCAGATGAAGTACAGCTACACTTCTTACATCCCAGCACCAGTACAACTACTGCCACCTATCTCCCAAATAAAATACAGCTACACCTCTTACATCCCAGCACCAGTACAACTACTGCCCCCTATCTCCCAGATGAAGTACAGCTACATCTCTTACACCCCAGTACCAGTACAACTACTGCCCCCTATCTCCCAGATGAAGTACAACTACACCTCTTACATCCCAGCACCAGTACCACTACTGCCCCCTATCTCCCAGATGAAGTACAGTTACACCTCTTACATCCCAGCACCAGTATAACTACTGCCCCCTATCTCCCAGATGAAGTACAGCTACACCTCTTACATCCCAGCACCAGTATAACTACTGTCCCCTATCTCCCAGATGAAGTACAGCTACACCTCTTACATCCCAGCACCAGTACAACTACTGCCCCCTATCTCCCAGATGAAGTACAGCTACACCGCTCACATCCCAGCACCAGTACAACTACTGCCCCTTATCTCCCAGATGAAGTAGTTACACCGCTTACATCCCAGCATCAGTACAACTACTGCCCCCTATCTTCCAGATGAAGTACAGCTACACCTCTTACATCCCAGCACCAGTACAACTACTGCCCCCTATCTCCCAGATGAAGTACAGCTACACCTCTTACATCCCAGCATCAGTACAACTACTGCCCCCTATCTTCTAGATGAAGTACAGCTACACCTCTTACATAACAGCACCAGTATAACTACTGCCCCTATCTCCCAGATGAAGTACAGCTACACCTCTTACATCCCAGCACCAGTACAAATACTGCCCCCTATCTCCCAGATGAAGTACAGCTATACCGCTCACATCCCAGCACCAGTACAACTACTGCCCCCTATCTCCCAGATGAAGTAGTTACACCACTTACATCCCAGCATCAGTACAACTACTGCCCCCTATCTCCCAGATGAAGTACAGCTACACCTCTTATATCCCAGCACCAGTACAACTACTGCCCCCTATCTCCCAGATGAAGTACAGCTACACCTCTTACATCCCAGCATCAGTACAACTACTGCCCCCTATCTTCTAGATGAAGTACAGCTACACCTCTTACATAACAGCACCAGTATAACTACTGCTCCTATCTCCCAGATGAAGTACAGCTACACCTCTTACATCCCAGCACCATTACAACTACTGCCCCCTATCTCCAGATGAAGTACAGCTACACCTCTTACATCCCAGCACCAGTGCCACTACTGCCCCCAATCTCCAGATGAAGGAAGTACAACTACACCTCTTACATCCCAGCACCAGTACAACTACTGCCCCCTATCTCCCAGATGAAGTACAGCTACATCTCTTACACCCCAGTACCAGTACAACTACTGCCCCCTATCTCCCAGATGAAGTACAGCTACACCTCTTACATCCCAGCACCAGTACAACTACTGCCCCCTATCTCCAAGATGAAGTACAGCTACACCTCTTACATCCCAGCACCAGTATAACTACTGCCCCCTATCTCCCAGATGAAGTACAGCTACACCTCTTACATCCCAGCACCAGTATAACTACTGTCCCCTATCTCCCAGATGAAGTACAGCTACACCTCTTACATCCCAGCACCAGTACAACTACTGCCCCCTATCTCCCAGATGAAGTACAGCTACACCGCTCACATCCCAGCACCAGTATAACTACTGCCCCCTATCTCCCAGATGAAGTAGTTACACCGCTTACATCCCAGCATCAGTACAACTACTGCCCCCTATCTCCCAGATGAAGTACAGCTACACCTCTTACATCCCAGCACCAGTACAACTACTGCCCCCTATCTCCCAGATGAAGTACAGATACACCTCTTACATCCCAGCATCAGTACAACTACTGCCCCCTATCTTCTAGATGAAGTACAGCTACACCTCTTACATCCCAGCACCAGTATAACTACTGCCCCTATCTCCCAGATGAAGTACAGCTACACTTCTTACATCCCAGCACCAGTACAACTACTGCCACCTATCTCCCAAATAAAATACAGCTACACCTCTTACATCCCAGCACCAGTACAACTACTGCCCCCTATCTCCCAGATGAAGTACAGCTACATCTCTTACACCCCAGTACCAGTACAACTACTGCCCCCTATCTCCCAGATGAAGTACAGCTACACCTCTTACATCCCAGCACCAGTACAACTACTGCCCCCTATCTCCCAGATGAAGTACAGTTACACCTCTTACATCCCAGCACCAGTATAACTACTGCCCCCTATCTCCCAGATGAAGTACAGCTACACCTCTTACATCCCAGCACCAGTATAACTACTGCCCCCTATCTCCCAGATGAAGTACAGCTACACCTCTTACATCCCAGCACCAGTACAACTACTGCCCCCTATCTCCCAGATGAAGTACAGCTACACCGCTCACATCCCAGCACCAGTACAACTACTGCCCCTTATCTCCCAGATGAAGTAGTTACACCGCTTACATCCCAGCATCAGTACAACTACTGCCCCCTATCTCCCAGATGAAGTACAGCTACACCTCTTACATCCCAGCACCAGTACAACTACTGCCCCCTATCTCCCAGATGAAGTACAGCTACACCTCTTACATCCCAGCATCAGTACAACTACTGCCCCCTATCTTCTAGATGAAGTACAGCTACACCTCTTACATAACAGCACCAGTATAACTACTGCCCCTATCTCCCAGATGAAGTACAGCTACACCTCTTACATCCCAGCACCATTACAACTACTGCCCCCTATCTCCCAGATGAAGTACAGCTACACCTCTTACATCCCAGCACCATTACAACTACTGCCCCCTATCTCCCAGATGAAGTAAGGCTACACCTCTTACGTCCCAGCACCAGTACAACTACTGCCCCCTATCTCCCAAATGAAGTACAGCTACATCGCTTACATCCCAGCACCAGTATAACTACTGCCCCCTATCTCCCAGATGAAGTACAGCTACACCTCTTACATCCCAGCACCAGTGCCACTATTGTCCCCTATCTCCAAGATGAAGTACAGCTACACCTCTTACATCCCAGCACCAGTACAACTACTGCCCCCTATCTCCCAGATGAAGTACAGTTACACCTCTTACATCCCAACACCAGTATAACTACTGCCCCCATCTCCCAGATGAAGTACAGCTACACCTCTTACATCCCAGCACCAGTACAACTACTGCCCCCTATCTCCCAGATGAAGTACAGTTACACCTCTTACATCCCAGCATCAGTGCCACTACTGCCCCCTATCTCCCAGATGAAGTACAGCTACACCTCTTACATCCCAGCACCAGTGCCACTACTGTCCCCTATCTCCAATATGAAGTACAGCTACACCTCTTACACCCCAGCATCAGTGCCACTACTGCCCCCTATCTCCCAGATGAAGTACAGCTACACCTCTTACATCCCAGCACTAGTGCCACTACTGCCCCCTATCTTCCAGATGAAGTACAACTACACCTCTTACATCCCAGCACCAGTGCCACTACTGCCCCCTATCTCCCAGATGAAGTACAGCTACACCTCTTACATCCCAGCACCAGTATAACTACTGCCCCCTATCTCCCAGATGAAGTACAGCTACACCTCTTACATCCCAGCACCAGTACAACTACTGCCCCCTATCTCCCAGATGAAGTACAGCTACACCTCTTACATCCCAGCACCAGTGCCACTACTGCCCCCTATCTCCCAGATGAAGTACAACTACACCTCTTACATCCCAGCACCAGTGCCACTACTGCCCCCTATCTCCCAGATGAAGTACAGCTACACCTCTTACATCCCAGCACCAGTATAACTACTGCCCCCTATCTCCCAGATGAAGTACAGCTACACCTCTTACATCCCAGCACCAGTACAACTACTGCCCCCTATCTCCCAGATGAAGTACAGTTACACCTCTTACATCCCAGCATCAGTACAACTACTGCCCCCTATCTCCCAGATGAAGTACAGCTACACCTCTTACATCCCAGCACCAGTACAACTATTGCCCCCTATCTCCCAGATGAAATACAGCTACACCTCTTACATAACAGCACCAGTATAACTACTGCCCCTATCTCCCAGATGAAGTACAACTACACCTCTTACATCCCAGCATCAGTACAACTACTGCCCCCTATCTCCCAGATGAAGTACAGCTACACCTGTTACATCCCAGCACCAGTACAACTATTGCCCCCTATCTCCCAGATGAAGTACAGCTACACCTCTTACATAACAGCACCAGTATAACTACTGCCCCCTATCTCCCAGATGAAGTACAACTACACCTCTTACATCCCAGCATCCGTACAACTACTGCCCTCTATCTCCCAGATGAAGTACAGCTACACCTCTTACATCCCAGCACCAGTGCCACTACTGTCCCCTATCTCCAAGATGAAGTACAGCTACACCTCTTACATCCCAGCACCAGTACAACTACTGCCCCCTATCTCCCAGATGAAGTACAGTTACAACTCTTACATCCCAGCACCAGTATAACTACTGCCCCCTATCTCCCAGATGAAGTACAGTTACAACTCTTACATCCCAGCACCAGTATAACTACTGTCCCCTATCTCCCAGATGAAGTACAGCTACACCTCTTACATCCCAGCACCAGTACAACTACTGCCCCCTATCTCCCAGATGAAGTACAGTTACACCTCTAACATAACAGCACCAGTGCAACTACTGCCCCACACATCCTCAACATCCCAGCAGTTCTATGGGGGTGAAGCTGTGAAGTGCTCCATATATTATGTGTCCTGTTTACTTCAACTTTTTTACCACCTTTGTTAGTCCCCAATTAGTTCTCTCCCAAATATTAAGTTCAAGAACCACCACTGCCAGCAGCTGGACAAGAGTTGCTCTATGCCAGTAAAACTAACCATTCCCTACATAAAAACCCTTCCCTACATTACAGTGGCAGTCACTCTATATTACAGATGCAGTGTAGCTACTGTACAAACACACACACATCCCACCAGCAGTGCAACAATTGTCAGTAATAGTATATGTTCTGCACCCTGTTTCATGGCTGCTTATGAGAGATATTGCTCCTGCTTTTCACTGATATGAGCACTAATTACTCCTGCTCTGTAGTGTCAATGCAGATGTTGCTCATAGTTCCCAATCAGTGTGTAACAGTGCATAACAATAATATATGTATCCTGCATATAAATCACAGTATAGCTATTGCCCCCTGCTGTCCAGTTGTGACACAGCTATTACCTCAAATTTTGTAACAGCACAGCTAATAGCCTGACTTCCTATTAATTCAAACTGACCCCCCCCCCCTCCGTTCCCCAGTCATAACAGAGATATCCCTTCTTTCTTCTCTTTATGTTCACTATCTACTCTCCACAGACTAGATACACTCAACATATCACAGACCATCAGTGCAATACTGGTAATATCTGTTCACCATCTTTGGTCTTCAGCATTTTATTTTATGTTAATGCCTTTTTCATTATATCCCTTCCCCTTAATCTCAGTTAAACTTCTGGTCCATTTTAAAGAAAACTGGCTCACATTGTCATAACTGCCAACCATTCTGCAGAGTGCAATGTTGATATATCCTCTTGTAACTTAATATATCCATTGCCCCCTACACAGTGTAAATTACTGTATTACCCTGGGGAGCACTCAAATCAGCAAGCACTACCCAGGTGCTGAACCAAATATGGGCCGGCTCCTAAGCTTAGATTCCTGATTTTCAAATGAAGATACAAAGAGAGCGAAGAAAAATTGATAATCGGAGTGAATTTGAAAGTTGCTTAAAATTACATGCTCTATCTGAATCATGAAAGAAAAAATGTGGGTTTAGTATCCCTTAAAGTCCATTGTCACAAGTATATTTTGGTCTCATTACTAGTATAGTATGGGTCCAGCATGTTATTGTTTTTGATATCCAGGGTACAATAGCTCTCTTCTAACATATACATTTGGGAAGCTTTTTTCCAGTATACTATAACACTTATGTTTCATCTATGTTATTCTATTATCACATGATTATTTGCATAAATTGTTAATCTATATATTAACAGGTATATTATTTTGAAGTTCATATAATTGCCCTTCATTTACCAGTATATATCCCCCCCCCCCCCAGTATATAATTGTCATTTTGTTAAATCTATTTTGCTCCATCCACATATTACTGCCCTTTAATACTGCCCTTTAATAACCATTTAAATGGATAGGAAGTTTTTATGAATTGTACATGGGTGCATTTCTATTTGAAATACAAACATTTTTGCAATATACTTCCATTAGCAAAAATGCTTTAAGTAAAGGTTATTACAAGTTTCGAGCAGCATATGCACATATCCTGTGAGGCCATATACAGAGTGTCTGCCGCACATTTTGTTAAATAAATCCTTTATTGGAACAGATTAATATACATACAATGTTTCGGACTCGAAATGTTGCATGTACTTTAATCTGTTCCGATAAAGGAGTTATTTAAAGAAAAGGTGCTGTGGACACTCTGTATATGATCTTATCAGTGTAGTTTCTTGCAGAAAACCACAATCTTCATTGGCACGTCTCCTACACTATTTCTGGGAGATACTCAGGGGTCAAGTGCTACAAAAATGTGTGGGAACTCACCAAGACTTCCACCACCCTCACAATTAATATTGTTTTATATATGAACGGTTGAATGGTTGCCTTTGGGCCAGAGAATCCTCCTCTGTAATAGAGTCTCACCCACTTACGGTGCAATAGTCCTATTTCTGCTAAGGGGAGCTAAATAACCCCAGAGCAAGCCACACAGCACCATGTGTTACACACATTGTGGGCTGATCACATAGCAGGACCGCTGACGGGTTTGCATTTAGTGTATTGTAAGAAATGTTACTGCCCATTACTAGAGAATCTCACTATCCCTCTAACCAGACTGTGCTCCAGCTCCTCCCACCAGCAGTGTTTTTGTTCTTTGTCCAGAGGGAACTTAGTTCCACCTGCAAAAATAGTGCAGGAACTCCATTCCGATGCGTTCCTGCTCGACTTGACCCCTGGAGATACTTTGTATATCCTGTGAGGGCCGTGAACCAGTATAGGTATACCGCGCTCATACTGCGGGTTAGGGACCGGAGCCCCGCTGTGAAGTGAAAACCGCATTAAATCGAAACAAGGCGGTTCTAGCTTTCTTTTCACTTGCCAATCTGTTTAAAAACTTGAAAACATGTTTGAATTAACATATATTAGGGGTGCAATAATGCTACGTTTAGTTTAACACTGGCACAGCACAGTATTTATTTAGTATTCAATAAATACTATACCTGTAAAATAGTGACAATTACTATAGTAAAATTTGCCAGACTATAACACTGAGACACAGAAAGCACTCTAATGCTGTAAACAGAGTGAACTGCACATAACAAAATAGTGCCAGTCACTTTTCTCGCAATCTCAAGAAGATTACAGCACTGTTTCAAAATCCTTGGAGGTTGAACTTCAGCTCCACAAAGCGCTGTATTAGCGAAGCGCTGTAAAATGAGGTCTACCTGTATTTAAACACCATGCTTGCTCACAGAGCTGGCTGTTGTGTGTATTGCTGCTGAAGACATAATTTGTGTTATACAAGCTACTGCTTGTAGGGGTGGTGTATGAATACTGGTACATGGGCACTCCCAGAATATGTGCGTATGCTGCTGGAAGACAGTAATAACTTTACTAGAAGCATTTTTGCTAATAAGTATATTACAAAAATGCGTATATTTCACAAAGAAATGCTCCCATGCAAGTTTTATTTTTGACTTTTCTATCCTTTTAAGCAAAATATTTTTGCTCTTTTCACAAGTTTATTATTATACCCTCCTTTGCAGTACATTATTGTCCCTACCCAAAAAAACAATGCCAATAGATGAATATTTACAACCCCATGATTCCAGGGCAAACAAACATTTATTTGCGTTGTCCTCTAAACTCAGAATATTATTTCGCTGGCACACTAGAATATTTACTGTACCTTCATTTTCGGTAAATTATTTTTTGGTATACCTGAATATTTTTACCTTTTAATTCACAGTATATTATTAACATAGCCAAATAAAATATGTGTAGCCCCCTTATCCCCAGCACATTATAGCCCTGGAACTAATGTCCCAATATCATTTATATAATAGTATAGCCCATCACACCAAGAGGCATTCTCTTTGAGTTTATATATATTACTATTCTGGCACATATAATATACATACATACAGGAGAAATGTAAGCAATTATTTAGTGAAGGTCACAGGGCATAAATAAATTGGAATATATTGGTGGTATATAATATACCACCAATAAATGTGAATTTATTTATGCTGTTTGACCTACAATAAATAATTGCTTACAATTCTCCTGTATGTATGTATATTATTCCTGTATATATGTTTATTATTTCCCCTTATTTCTATAATAGTATTTCACTCTGATTTTGAGTATATATTACTATAATTTGCTCACTGTATGATAATGTATTGTTATTCAGTATATTACTGAACTTGCCCTTCAGTATATTAAAGGGATACTGAACCCAAATTTTTTTCATGATTCAGATAAAGCATGCAATTGTAAGCAACTTTCTAATTTACTCATATTATAATTTTTTCTTTGTTGTCCTGGTATCTTTATTTGAATAAGCAGGAATGTAAGCTTAGGAGCCAGACCACTTTTGTTTCCACACCATGGGTAGCACTTGCTGATTGGTGGTTACATTTAGCCAACAATCAGCAAGCGCTACCCAGGTGCTTAACCAAAGATGGGCCGTCTCGTAAGCTTACATTCCTGCTTTTTCAAATAAAGATACCAAGAGAATGAAGAAAAATTGATAATAGGAGTAAATTAGAAAGTTGCTTAAAATCGGAATGCTCTATCTCAATTATGAAATAAAAAAATTGGGTTCAGTATCCCTTTAATTGTTTCGACTCTCAGCAAATTTCTCAGCCCTCAGGAAATGTTTGCCCTCTGTTCACAATTAAATAATTGTATCTTGTTTCAAGTGATATTACTGTCCCTAAACCCCACTATATTTTCACCCTCCAATTTAGTTAATTTTTGTCCTATGCTCATCAACAGTGCCCTCAAAAGCCACCACTGCACCACCCCAATTATTATCACACAGACCAATTAATAATCAAAACCCAACTGTAGTCCACATAATCATAACACTAATCCCCCACAGACAATACACATCGATGGCACAATCACTGTGCAACAACACTTAGAACCCCAATAATCAGCACACAGTAGCCCATAATGTTCAGGAGTCCCTGCTGTTAACACACAATGGCGTCTGCACATGCTGCAAACCTGTAATAAAAATAGCAATCCCAAAATGAGTGTCTGTAATAATTGCAATAAAGTACATTGGTAGCAAACCATTGTTACAATAATATCAGAATATTTGTGTACAAGGATCCCTGAACATTAGTATTGCCCCTGTTTAACATCAGTATATTATTTTCCATCTGTGGTGTATATTATTGCTTAAAAGGAATATGAAACCCAATTTTTTTCTTTCATGATTCAGATAGAACATGTGATTTTAAACAACTTTCTGATTTAATTCTTTTATCAATTTTTTGTTGTTCTCTTGGTATCTTTTGTTAAAAAGCAGGGATGTATGCTTATAAGTCGGCCCATTTCTGGAGCACTATATCGCAGTAGTTTTGCATGAATGTTATTCATTTGCAAGAGCACTTGATGGCAATCTATTTCCTGCCATGTAGCGCTCCAGATGCCTATCTAGGTATCTCTTCAACACACAATATCATAGGAAGTATAGAAGTAAATTGAAAACTTTTATAAAATGGTAAGCTCTGTCTAAATCACAAAATAAAGTTTTTGGGTTTCATTTCCCTTTAAGCCCCCTGGTCACCGATATTGACCATTACTCTCTAGTGAATAAACACCAACGCTCCTCAATATACACTTCCCACACTACTCGGGATGTAAAACTATTCCTCAAGTAGATTGCTATCCATGTCCCAAGTACACAATATCCTTTTGCATCTCCTCCCCTAGTGTATAATTACTTAACATGCACAAGAATACAATTGCCCTAACTCACCTGTATAATATGCACCTGACTTGACTGCCTAAAATATTGTTCATAGCCCCCAATGTACATTCACCTCACAACCCAGTGTATAATTCCTCAGAGTTCTTTATATAAATAATACCTACACATATTATACAATTTATAAATGCACTTAGCACCAAATATGTCATTGTGCCCAACCTGCAACATGCTATTGTTCCAGGAAGAAGTTACAATACATCTGATTGTGCAATATACCATTGTATATACTTGTCTATACTACTAGCTAATTAATTAATATTAAGCTTGGTTTCTAGTATAAAATTACTATGGAGCATATAAATATTCTGGATACTTTCAGCTACTCTACAATATAAAACTGCACTTACCCTCATACTTATATAAATATTCTGGGTACACATTTCTTTCAGCTACTCTACAGTATAAAATGGCACTCACCCCCATACTTATATAAATATTCTGGGTACTTATTGCTTTCAGCTACGCTACAGTATAAATTGCACTTACCTCCATAGCTATATACATATTCTGGTTACATATTGCTTTCAGTTACTCTACAGTATAAAATTGCACTCACCCCCATACTTATATAAATATGCAGGGTATTTATTGCTTTCAGCTACTTTACAGTATAAAATTGCACTTACCTCCATACTTATATAAATATTATGGGTACTTATTGCATTCAGATACTCTGCAGTATAAAATTGCACTTACCTCTATACTTATATAAATATTATGGGTACTTTCAGCAACTCTACAGTATACAATTGCACTTACCTCTATACTTATATAAATATTATGGGTACTTATTGCATTCAGCTACTCTACAGTATAAAACTGCACTTACCTCTATACTTATATAAATATTATGGGTACTTATTGCATTCAGCTACTCTACAGTATACAATTGCACTTACCTCTATACTTATATAAATATTATGGGTATTTATTGCATTCAGCTACTCTACAGTATAAAATTGCACTTACCTCTATACTTATATAAATATTATGGGTATTTATTGCATTCAGCTACTCTACAGTATAAAATTGCACTTACCTCTATACTTATATAAATATTATGGGTACTTTCAGCTACTCTACAGTATACAATTGCACTTACCTCTATACTTATATAAATATTATGGGTATTTATTGCATTCAGCTACTCTACAGTATAAAACTGCACTTACCTCTATACTTATATAAATATTATGGGTACTTATTGCATTCAGCTACTCTACAGTATAAAATTGCACTTACCTCTATACTTATATAAATATTATGGGTACTTATTGCATTCAGCTACTCTACAGTATACAATTGCACTTACCTCTATACTTATATAAATATTATGAGTACTTTCAGCTACTCTACAGTATACAATTGCACTTACCTCTATACTTATATAAATATTATGGGTACTTTCAGCTACTCTACAGTATATAATTGCACTCACCTCTATATTTATATAAATATTATGGGTACTTATTGCATTCAGCTCTCTACAGTATAAAATTGCACTTACCTCTATACTTAAATAAATATTATGGAACTTATTGCATTCAGCTACTCTACAGTATACAATTGCACTTACCTCTATACTTATATAAATATTATGGGTACTTTCAGCTACTCTACAGTATACAATTGCACTTACCTCTATACTTATATAAATATTATGGTACTTATTGCATTCAGCTACTCTACAGTATACAATTGCACTTACCTCTATACTTATATAAATATTATGGTACTTATTGCATTCAGCTACTCTACAGTATAAAATTGCACTTACCTCTATACTTATATAAATATTATGGGTACTTTCAGCTACTCTACAGTATAAAATTGCACTTACCTCTATACTTATATAAATATTATGGGTACGTATTGCATTCAGCTACTCTACAGTATAAAATTGCACTTACCTCTATATTTATATAAATATTATGGGTACGTATTGCATTCAGCTACTATACAGTATAAAATTGCACTTACCTTTATACTTATATAAATATTATGGGTACTTTCAGCTACTCTACAGTATAAAATTGCACTTACCTCTATACTTATATCAATATTATGGGTATTTATTGCATACAGCTACTCTACAGTATACAATTGCACTTACCTCTATACTTATATAAATATTATGGGTACTTTCAGCTACTCTACAGTATAAAATTGCACTTACCTCTATACTTATATAAATATTATGGGTACTTACTGCATTCAGCTACTCTACAGTATACAATTGCACTTACCTCTATACTTATATAAATATTATAGGTACTTTCAGCTACTCTACAGTATAAAATTGCACTTACCTCTATACTTATATAAATATTATGGGTACTTTCAGCTACTCTACAGTATAAAATTGCACTTACCTCTATACAGGTGGCCCTCGTTTTACAACGGTTCAATTTACACCGTTTCAGAATAACAACCTTTTTTTCCAGTCATGTGACTGCTATTGAAAAGCATTGAGAAGCAGTGCATTTATTAAAATAGCCAGTAGGTGGAGCTGTCTGCTTGTTTTGCAGCAAAGCCAAGCAAGCTGAAATTAATCAGTTTAACCAGACCTGAGCTATCAAGCAGATTTCAAAGGAACAAGATCTTCCTGTCTATAAATCAGTCCAGATTGGAATGCATAGAAAGAACTGTTTGCAGAAAAATGCAAGTGAAGTCTGTGTTGTGTGATTATTTTATTAGGTTTATAATGCTTTTTAGCAAATGTTTTTGTTCATTTAACTTAGTTTAATTATATATTCTGTGTTGTGTGATTATTTTATTAGGTTTATAATGCTGTTTAGCATTTAACGTCTTCATTTCAAAGCTTTAAAAATAATGAATTAGGTGTTACTTATGACAATTTTGAGAGGGGCCTGGAACCTAACTCCCTCACTTCCCATTGACTTACATTATAAACTGGGTTTCAATTTACAACAGTTTCGATTTACAACCATTCCTTCTGGAACCTAACCCTGGCGTAAACTGAGGGCTACCTGTACTTATATAAATATTATGGGTACTTTCAGCTACTCTACAGTATAAAATTGCACTTACCTCTATACTTATATAAATATTATGGGTACTTATTGCATTCAGCTACTCTACAGTATAAAACTGCACTTACCTCTATACTTATATAAATATTATGGGTACTTATTGCATTCAGCTACTCTACAGTATAAAATTGCACTTACCTCTATACTTATATAAATATTATGGGTACTTATTGCATTCAGCTACTCTACAGTATACAATTGCACTTACCTCTATACGTATATAAATATTATGGGTACTTATTGCATTCAGCTACTCTACAGTATACAATTGCACTTACCTCTATATTTATATAAATATTATGGGTACTTATTGCATTCAGCTACTCTACAGTATAAAATTGCACTTACCTCTATACTTATATAAATATTATGGGTACTTATTGCATTCAGCTACTCTACAGTATACAATTGCACATACCTCTATACATATATAAATATTATGGGTACTTATTGCATTCAGCTACTCTACAGTATACAATTGCACTTACCTCTATACTTATATAAATATTATGGGTACTTATTGCATTCAGCTACTCTACAGTATACAATTGCACATACCTCTATACTTATATAAATATTATGGGTACTTATTGCATTCAGCTACTCTACAGTATACAATTGTACTTACCTCTATACTTATATAAATATTATGGGTATTTATTGCATTCAGCTACTTTACAGTATAAAATTCCACCCCTATACTTATATAAATATTATGGGTACTTACTGCATTCAGCTACTCTACAGTATACAATTGCACTTACCTCTATACTTATATAAATATTATGGGTACTTTCAGCTACTCTACAGTATAAAATTGCACTTACCTCTATACTTATATAAATATTATGGGTACTTTCAGCTACTCTACAGTATAAAATTGCACTTACCTCTATACAGGTGGCCCTCGTTTTACAACGGTTCAATTTACACCGTTTCAGAATAACAACCTTTTTTTCCAGTCATGTGACTGCTATTGAAAAGCATTGAGAAGCAGTGCATTTATTAAAATAGCCAGTAGGTGGAGCTGTCTGCTTGTTTTGCAGCAAAGCCAAGCAAGCTGAAATTAATCAGTTTAACCAGACCTGAGCTATCAAGCAGATTTCAAAGGAACAAGATCTTCCTGTCTATAAATCAGTCCAGATTGGAATGCATAGAAAGAACTGTTTGCAGAAAAATGCAAGTGAAGTCTGTGTTGTGTGATTATTTTATTAGGTTTATAATGCTGTTTAGCAAATGTTTTTGTTCATTTAACTTAGTTTAATTATATATTCTGTGTTGTGTGATTATTTTATTAGGTTTATAATGCTGTTTAGCATTTAAAGTCTTCATTTCAAAGCTTTAAAAATAATGAATTAGGTGTTACTTATGACAATTTTGAGAGGGGCCTGGAACCTAACTCCCTCACTTCCCATTGACTTACATTATAAACTGGGTTTCAATTTACAACAGTTTCGATTTACAACCATTCCTTCTGGAACCTAACCCCGGCGTAAACTGAGGGCTACCTGTACTTATATAAATATTATGGGTACTTTCAGCTACTCTACAGTATAAAATTGCACTTACCTCTATACTTATATAAATATTATAGGTACTTATTGCATTCAGCTACTCTACAGTATAAAACTGCACTTACCTCTATACTTATATAAATATTATGGGTACTTATTGCATTCAGCTACTCTACAGTATACAATTGCACTTACCTCTATATTTATATAAATATTATGGGTACTTATTGCATTCAGCTACTCTACAGTATAAAACTGCACTTACCTCTATACTTATATAAATATTATGGGTACTTATTGCATTCAGCTACTCTACAGTATACAATTGCACTTACCTCTATATTTATATAAATATTATGGGTACTTATTGCATTCAGCTACTCTACAGTATAAAACTGCACTTACCTCTATACTTATATAAATATTATGGGTACTTATTGCATTCAGCTACTCTACAGTATACAATTGCACATACCTCTATACATATATAAATATTATGGGTACTTATTGCATTCAGCTACTCTACAGTATACAATTGTACTTACCTCTATACTTATATAAATATTATGGGTACTTATTGCATTCAGCTACTCTACAGTATACAATTGCACTTACCTCTATACTTATATAAATATTATGGGTACTTTCAGCTACTCTACAGTATACAATTGCACTTACCTCTATACTTATATAAATATTATGGTACTTATTGCATTCAGCTACTCTACAGTATACAATTGCACTTACCTCTATACTTATATAAATATTATGGTACTTATTGCATTCAGCTACTCTACAGTATAAAATTGCACTTACCTCTATACTTATATAAATATTATGGGTACTTTCAGCTACTCTACAGTATAAAATTGCACTTACCTCTATACTTATATAAATATTATGGGTACGTATTGCATTCAGCTACTCTACAGTATAAAATTGCACTTACCTCTATATTTATATAAATATTATGGGTACTTATTGCATTCAGCTACTATACAGTATAAAATTGCACTTACCTTTATACTTATATAAATATTATGGTACTTTCAGCTACTCTACAGTATAAAATTGCACTTACCTCTATACTTATATAAATATTATGGGTACTTATTGCATTCAGCTACTCTACAGTATACAATTGCACTTACCTCTATACTTATATAAATATTATGGGTACATTCAGCTACTCTACAGTATACAATTGCACTTACCTCTATACTTATATAAATATTATGGGTACATTCAGCTACTCTACAGTATACAATTGTACTTACCTCTATACTTATATAAATATTATGGGTACTTATTGCATTCAGCTACTCTACAGTATAAAATTGCACTTACCTCTATACTTATATAAATATTATGGGTACCTATTGCATTCAGCTACTCTACAGTATACAATTGTACTTACCTCTATACTTATATAAATATTATGGGTACTTATTGCATTCAGCTACTCTACAGTATAAAATTGCACTTACCTCTATACTTATATAAATATTATGGGTACTTATTGCATTCAGCTACTCTACAGTATAAAACTGCACTTACCTCTATACTTATATAAATATTATGGGTACTTATTGCATTCAGCTACTCTACAGTATAAAATTGCACTTACCTCTATACTTATATAAATATTATGGGTACTTATTGCATTCAGCTACTCTACAGTATACAATTGCACTTACCTCTATACTTATATAAATATTATGGGTACATTCAGCTACTCTACAGTATACAATTGCACTTACCTCTATACTTATATAAATATTATGGGTACTTACTGCATTCAGCTACTCTACAGTATAAAATTGCACTCACCCCCATACTTGACTACATATATAAGCACCAATCTAAACTTACTCCTTAGTATAAATGTGCCTATACCAGTGTAGAATGACTCCTCCCACTATAAAAGGCCCCTTCCCGGTTCTCAATAAATAAACTGCCTTGGAACCCAAGTACATAATTTCTCTAAAATCTATAACGATCTCTACTCTCCAGAAAGAAAATGAAGATCTTCCTGATCTCCTGTATAAAACTGCTGGTGGTGCCCCAAAGGGACAACTGCCTATACGCCACAGTATGTAAGTGCCACGGACAACTTCAGTATCCACTCCGTTCCCCCGTCCCGGCGTTTTGATGTGCACTGCAGCACTTAGTTTAGCAACACAGCAGCCCGATCCGCAGCTGCCACTCAAGATGCCCTGCCTTTATCATTGGCTATGGTGCTCACCGGTGGGCGTATCAAACCGGCTAGCTATTTAAAACCACATGGCTCTTGCAAGAGATAGACAGAGGATCTCAATGGGAGTCTGGGTGTTCAGCAGGGTGCTAAGTACCGGGCACAGTGGATTGAAATTTATGGATTTGAGCTGCTGATTGTTTTCTCCAGCATAACACCACTGGATCTTATACAATTTCTTAAATTATATTTTTATGCATCAATTTCAAATACCAGGTAAGCCACTTTCTTTTTTTTTTTTAGTTTTGGTATATACATTACAATTATTTATGCTTATTTGCATAATTAAAAAAATATATATAATCAGTAATCAACAACAGATTAATTCAGGGAAATGCACAATCTAAGCAAAGGGTTAATTTATCCAGGTTTGCTCTGTAGAGGCGCTGAAGGGGTTACTGTCTGCTTTTTTTGGTGATCTCAATTCATCTGGACATATTTTCTTCTGATATCTATATCATGCTTTAGCTAAAAATACATGATCATGCATGCAACAGTTGGACAGGCAGTCAGTGCTTTCTCTATCCAGCATCTGTTTGTGCTCATAAACTCTCTTACAGCAGCTGCTGTGATCCAAGATCTTGCAAGGAGGACACACTACAGTAGTTGGAAATTCTTAAAAGAAAAATAATTCTCAATCACCCACACCAGTTGTTTTTTTTAGACTGACATCTGTGCGCTCTCTCTTCCTTCTTTTCCTGAAAATGCTTTTTCGATTGGTCATTACTTTCCAAAATAAGTGGATTTTGTCCATGATTAAAGAAAAGGACACTGTGGTTTAAATGACTGTTCTTTGAGGAATGTTGCATGATTTTAAATTATGACAGCTGAAATAATGATATGGAAGTGACAGTTTTAAAGGGAACCATTTAGCACTCACTGTGGCTTCAATGCAACATAAAACAGGCATTTTTGCATTGTGCCTGAATTAAAATAACTCTCAATACAGCAGATGATGCTCTTCGTGTTTAACAGGAGGTGATGTAATATTGCCAGATCATTTCCACATAAGACGTTAGACCCTCTGCTCACTTCTGCTTTTGTATAAAACTGTTGTAACTCAATTCTTCTAACAGGGAACTCAGTCTGTTTTAATACATCTTTGTCCCATTCTGCTCTTTAATCCTAACTCAACAATATAAACTAGCCAATAAATTAACCTCAAATATGTAGTGCTGGCTGACTAAACACTTGATCCTGCAAATATCACTATTTCCTCTATAAATTACATCTAGGGTGGCTAAATATGGATTATTTGTGTACTTTTTATGTTTGTTTACTGTTTTTCTTTAAACTGGTGTGAATTTTGGGCAGTTGTTTGTGCACCAGATGTGGCAAGCGACACCAAACCGCTCCAGTGATTTTTCACCTGCCTTTTTCAAGGATAACTATATACCAATATAATCTTGTATTTAAAATAAATGTAAATACATATGTATACACTCATGTCTAGTATGGGTTTTATGAAAGATAGATCATTTTTGGTAATTAAATGTATGAATTCCATAAGCTATTTTATTTATTTCTGTTTAATAACATATTGTCATGATGCATATGCACCACAATACCAAATTATATATACACAGTGTTATAAAACAAGAATATGATTATATGCATGAACATAAATATGCAATCATATGGACATATTCCAGCTGTAAATGTAAAAATAGAAATATGTTTTTCTCTGGTTTATTTATAAATAGATCTATGCAGGTGTTTGTGTTTGGGAGTTGATGATATCACTTACACCACTTAGTATTAGTAATGTAGAGTTTTTCATTTGTTCAAGGTTCATTTTGGATTTCAAATTCTGAGATAATTTTATATGATCCGTACATGTAGATAGCGTCAACGCATAGCCTTATCCAAAGGGCTGGCAGTAAAAGCAGTAGATACTTTTGGATCTGGGTTATGTCAGTTACAAATATGTAAGCTTTTGCTGATCAAATAAGGTGCCCTGTTCTCTAACTTTCCTTGAGATGGCTGAGCCAATAAAACATTAGTTATTGGTATCATTTTAGAGAAGACAGCTGGCCTCTTCTGTTTACAGAGGCAGCAGAGGCTGTCTGTCTGAGGCAGAGTACAGTCACACTGAGGCCCCAGGCTAGCAACGTTGTGTCGTCATTTGGGGACTTTGCAATTCTCTGATCTGCACTACCCTACTAATAACAAGTCACAGTAGCCAAGGACCCAGTCTGAACAGGTTGTACATGTTTGGGCACATCAGACATAGGTTTAGATTCTGTTGCAGGCTTTAATGCACTGCATAATAATGAGATACAATGCTCTCTGGCAGCCAGTGGGTTAAGCTATGCAATAATAATTGCAATAAATTCTGTACTACGCATATCTATATATGTGTGTGTATAAAAGATATATGTTTATAATTCAGCTATAACTAACTGTTGTCAGGTGTATAGATTATGTATTTGTAGTTTCTGTTGACTGAGAAGCTTAGGCACACTTTCCTATTGACACACTTATTAATAGATTACTTGGACAAAGATATGGATGGTGTAAATATTTACATATTGCTCTCCGTGGGTATGACTTTAAAAAATCCCTTTTTGTACTAGCATGGAGATCGTCAGTAGCTGATCTGGTTTAGACACACACAATTCACTAAATGCACTTATAGTCCAAGTGGGTAGTGTCACAGCCTTTGGGCTAATAGTAGACTTGCAACAACTATTGCTATTTGGTGCAGTGGAACAAGTTTTTCTTAAAAAAAAATCATACCAAAAGAATTTATAAGCATGTTCCTGGGGCGATATACTATTACTCTTACCCTAATTAAATTAATCAAAGTGAATATATATATATATATATATATATATATATATGAGATTTATTTGCTTTGGATGCAGGTAATTCAGAATTCTAAGCTATGTTTTATAATTAAGACTCAAATTCCTTAATAAAGAGCCCACTTGTATGTTGGTAACCAACCATTTTTTTCAGTACCTTGTCCCTACTTCCATTAAACCAGCAACATCTGTTTTATCTCCCAGTGCTCATTACAAAGCTGCTGATGTATATAACAAATGATAACCCTAAGGAAAACTTACCTAGTCTTAGTTTTAATATATTGATTTTTTCCAGTGCCTTATGTTCCTCAGTTTTGTTTAAAACTTAATTATATATATATATATATATATTTGCATGGGGATCTATATCTGGGACTAATTAATTCTTCACCTATGGAAAACATTACAGGCGCAGTCCAGCCTCCTGCTATATTTAGATTGAGTACGTTATTAATAGGAGGCTCTGCAAATTGTGGAATTCAAACACATGCCTATTATTTTAGGAAGTCAGTGGTTACAATTCTCCATTCTCAGGCATTCATTCATTCTGAAATCCATTAATGGCCAACAGAAGAAAGATTTAAATCTGGTTTGTTTCCATCAGGCCTCGTAAATATATGCAAAAGGGCAGTGTTACGTTTGCTAGGAGCTTGAGTGACGCCAGAAATGCTTTGAGTGAGTCTGTAGACAAAGTTAAGCAACTGTGTATAAAATAAAAGGCACATGCTAGAGAAAAAGTTACTAGAACAGGTGAATAGCAGACTCAGGGGAAAAGCGAGGAAATGCTACTTTAAAGAAATGATAGTGAAATCAAGCTGGAATAATAGAGGGTTGCCCCTCATTGTCAAATGAGAAACATCATTGTATTTATATCTTGCAGGGCTGGTGAACATGTTTTAGAAATGTTGATATTCAATATATTCCATATACAAGAAGCATTAACATTAAGTTATGCTTAAGCAAGACAAATCACATTGCTCGTTTGTGAACATAGAGATCAAGTCTGGTAGTTGAACAATCTGTGTGTTGCAAAAAGCAAAACTATGGGGAGTAGTTAGTGTGACAACCTAAAATCTGTCACCATGCAACAAGCGTACTCCACATACAGAGCTTGGGGTGTCATGATGCCCCATTGAAAGTCAAAATTCCTTTATGGCTCAGGCAGGAAGAAAAAAAAAAACTAGGAAGTATAGAGATGAAAGTATTGGAGAGTTGGTTAGTGCTCACAGAGTTTTATGTTGCAGATGTGTGTAAGGTTCTAAAGCTAAGAGGTTAAGGCAAATTGGGGTATGCACAGTTCATATTTAACCCTTTTGAAAAACAGGGATTGAGAAATCCTAGGAGCATTTGAGAAACTGATCCTAAAATTTTACTCTTTACTTCATCTTGTATAAATTCCTTTCTTGACTATTAAAATTGTAAAGACCACTATTAACTATTCTGTTGGACTCTTAAGTTTCATATACATTTGTCTACCCCTGGTGTTAAATGAAATGAACTGCATTTTAGTGAGATCATTATATAACATCAAACAATAGTAATGAGTATTTACAGAATCACACTTGTATATTACAGGTACTGCATGCAATAAATCTATCTAACTCAATAGAGATGCTATTATCAGCAGGTTCTTCCACCTTCTAATACATCAGTTTTTGTCCTTATATGTAACAAGCACCATAACCATAAAAATGTAAGGAAACCGAAGACATTATATATTGAGGAACATATATGGTTATAGGAAAGTAGTGATCAATCATTTACTACTCCAAATAATAATATAGGTGATCTCCTACTGAACTTTACACAATGTTAGAAAACCGCCAACAGCCAAAAGTGTTCTATATTAATTTTATACTTAGAAATAGATGCCTGCTGGCAGCACGGTCTGTTGTATTGTATTCCAAGAAAGAAGGATCTGGAAACAGGTGTTAGGAAATAACTTTTTAGTGTTGTGTATCTATTTTTTTTTTATTTATTTTTTTTTTACTTTTTTAAGGTATGCATTCTTTTTTAACACTATAGTGAGGATTTTTTTTTCCTCTAGGATCAGTGTATTAAAATGGTAGGATTTTTAACCCCTTGGCGGTCAGAGCTACTAGATATTAGCATGCAATTTCATTGTAGCTTTGTCTTAACAAGGGTTTAAAAGCCTATTTAAAAGCCTTCTTTGGAAAAACTGGGTATAAAAGTGCAGAAAGGGTTAACAAAAAAGTGTTACTAGCACTAAATACAAGAACTGTATCTTTGATCGATTTGCTAACCTTTTGGCGCAAAGCATTGTTCTTCCCTTTGTGAGACAGATTCAGTACAAATGAGAGAGGAATAACACACATGACAATGTAAAAAAAAATAGAACTGAAAAACAAAAGGTTACGTTTGTAAATGGATATGGAAAGCCCATATTTCCTATCAAGCATTTGAGTGACATGAATGTTAAGCATGTTGTTGTGCTGTAACACAAGAGCGGGTGTTTGCATGCATGCTCCAAAATGCTTACAGAAGGGGGGGATTTTTTCCAATTCAATTAAAAGCAACTGACAAATACAGTGATACAAGTCTATGTGCTGAAACAATGAACTAAGGGCAGGAAGGTCTGGATAGCTACACTGTGCAGCAGAACAAACCAATTTTATTACCTTTTGTTAGGTTTAAACTACATTTGTTAAAATAAATCTCTTAAAGGGACATGAACCCATTTATTTTTTTCAGGAGTCAAATAAAATACAATTTTTCAATTTACTTCTTTGCTGAAGGAGCAGCAATGCACTGCTGGGAGCTAGCTGAACACATCTAGCCAGCCAATCTCAAGAGGCAAATGTGTGCACGCACCAATCACCAGCTGGCTCCCACTAGTGTAGGATATGTATATATTATTTTTCATCTAAGGATACCAATAGAACAAAGTACATTTGAAAATAGAAGTGAACTTTAAAGTGTCTTAAAATAGCATGCTCTATCTAAATTGTGCAAGTTTAATTTTGCCTTTCCTATCCCTTTAATAATAATAATAATAATAATTGTTTATTTAAAGGGACATGAAAACCAAAACATTTTCTTTCATAAATCAGAGCATGCAATTTTAAACAATTTCCAATGTTAGCTTTGTTTTTTTTTTGGTATCTTTTGTTGAAAACCAGGGACCTAAGCTCAGGAGTGTGCACGTATCTGGAGCACTATATAGCAGCAATTTTGCAAGAATTTTGCAAAAGCCCTACATGGCAGCACTATCTCCTGCCCTGCAGTGATCCAGACAGATACCTAGGTATTTCTTCAACAAAGAATACAATTGGAACAAAGCCAATTTGATAATAGAAGTACATTAGAATCTTTTATTAAATATTTATTTATAATATTATAAATTATTTTATTTTTTTGGAGTTTCATATTCCTTTAAGCAGTAAAATTTGTAAATGCACGACTATATGGAAAATTGTAGGCTCATCTAAAAGTCTCCCTAATGAAGAGGGTGCTTCTATAAAATGTGCTAGCTATATGTTTAATTAACTCTTTGGCTGGCAGAGACTGTTTCTTAAGTTTGCATTGCTGGACATTTAGCCATAAAAGGTGTTACATATACAACAACGTCAAAGTTGGATTCAAAGTGAAAAAAAAATCAGTATACGTTTATTATTTAGTTTTTTTTGTTGTTGTTGTTTTTTTTTTCCCACTGCCTTGAGAGAGGCTGGGATTATTCAGAAAACCTTGGCCCTGCAACATTGATTGATATAAAAAAAGCTACGTAATTTATATCTGCTCCTAATTGGCCATAGCAAGAAAGGTAAACAAACTGATGTTTTAAATGGTTTGTCTCTGGACCACAAAACTATTGAATTTACCTAATGATAGTTTTAAATGCTTTAAAAAAAAATGCAATGCAGTCCCTATGTATCTACTATACATACATAAAAAAATATTTTTATTTACCTTTAAGGTAAAAAAACATGACTCTAAATGGAATGTGACAATAAAATCACTAATATTAAAACTAAATGAGGGTAGACTGGCAGGTGTCTTTGCGTGAGAACACAACAGACAAATGACAATTAGACGAGTCAGGAAAGGGACTCTGCCAATCATGGGGTCAGCTTGTGGGTAATGATCAACCAATGAGTTAGGTTAAAAGCCTGTGTGACTCGGAGGAAGATTGCATGCTAAAGACTAATTCTTTCTGATATTAATACCCATGAAACTAATGAGTTTGAGTTTTTTTTTTTCTGGGCAGAAAAGATACAAGGAATCTAATGTCACTGAATATAGAGCGTAGAATAATTTAACATTTTATATACTGTGTGTGTGTAAATATATATATATATATATCCAACCTCTAAAAATATATTCAAATTCTAATCCTGCATGTTGCTAATTAAAGGGATATAAAACCCAAACCATTTATTTTGTGATTTAGACAGAGCATACAATTTAAAAAAGTTTCCAATTTATTTCTCTTATTCGCTTTGTTCCCATGATATTCTTTGTTGAAGAGATACTTACGTAGGTTTCTTGAGCACTACATGGCATGAAATAGTGCTGCCATCTACTGGTCTTGCAAATGGATAGCATTCTTACAAAATCTCTGCCATTTAGTGTTCCAGACAAGTGCACGCTCGTGAGCTTACGTCACTGCTTTTCAACAAAAGACACCAAGAGAACGAAGATAATTTGAAACATAGCAATAGATTTGAAAATTGTTTAAAATTGCATGCTCTATCTGAATCATAAAAGAAAAAATGTGTGTTTCGTATCTCTTTAACTGATGTGATTCTGAGTGAAGCATTTGTTGCCTTTAAGCTTATAGGGGTCAATTTATCAAGCTCCTATGGAGCTTGATGCCCCTTGTTGAAGGCATAACAGAAGTTATGAAGTTAGACCACTGCTCCATAACTTGTCTGCCTGCTCTGAGGCCGCGGACAGAAATCAATACGATCGGGTCGATTGACACACCCTGCTAGTGTCAGATTGGCTGCGAATCTACAGGGGGCGGCATTGCACCAGCAGTACACAAGAACTGCTTGTGCAATGAAGTCGACATTTATCGATGTGCGGCGGACATTATATGCTACTTCGTATTATGCTCGCTCGCACATTGATAAAGTTACCCCATAGAGTTTTCAGGTTTTCACTCTTTAAATTCACCTATTTAGTAGGCAAAGAGTTAAAAGCCAGGGAAGGGATTGAATCTCTTTTATATAGAGACATAGATGTAAGAGATTATGTGCCTCTGTATAAAGACAAATTGGATAACCATTTCTTTTACATTATTTGTTAATCCTTCGTAATTATTCTGCATCTTATTAATAGATTATGGCGTGCTGTTCTATTTTTATCCTTTTCATTTGTACATTCGCGTGGGAGTCCCTCCCTATGTCTTAGTTGCTGCAAAAGGCTTTAATGAGAAGCAAAATTTAATTTTTTCCAAATGCTAATTTCCCTGTACTGAAAAATACTGACGCATTCATGAATGTTAGAATCTATATGTACAAGTTAAAGGTATATAATAACAAAATAAATACATTTTAGCAAAGGTCAGTATTAAAAAAGAGCAGTTTATTTTTTATATTATCTCACTTTTAAATAGCAATTTAGAATTTAAAGATTTTTTTTAAGATCTTCCTTGTTTAAGGCTAATGTTATTTTGCATGAATTATAGATGAATTGAGGAAGAGATGTATAGAGAATTCTGTTTCCTTGTGTTTTGACGTCAAATCTCTGTTTTTTTGCAGAACATGAAATCTACATGACAATGAGAGTCGACTAAGACAGCTGCAAATGCAAGAAGACCATCCTTGGTAGAACCAAGGATCTAAAGAGAAAGAAATCCGTAACTTATTTTTCTCCCCGTGTGTGTCCCCTTTGAGCTTTCAAAACTGTTTCTCCAAAGAGTTTTGCAGAAACTAAGACTGTTTTCAAAAGCAGAAGCACCGCAGTCCACAACAGAAGTGATGGGCAGTGTGCGACCCAACCGTTACAGCGTTGTGTCTTCAGAAGAGGACGGGATGAAGCTGGCCACTTTGGCGGTTGCCAATGGGTATGGAAATGGAAAGAGCAAAATCCATACTAGGCAGCAATGCCGAAGCAGATTTGTGAAGAAAGATGGCCACTGCAATGTTCAGTTCATCAATGTGAGTGAGAAGGGACAGCGTTACCTATCTGATATCTTCACAACATGTGTGGATATTCGTTGGAGGTGGATGCTTGTCATCTTTTGCCTAGCTTTCATCCTCTCCTGGCTTTTCTTCGGCTGTGTATTTTGGCTAATTGCTCTACTTCATGAGGATTTGGGTGCCCCAGAGAATCACAAAGTTTGTGTCACCCAAGTAAGCAGCTTCACAGCAGCCTTCCTCTTTTCTATTGAGACTCAGACAACAATAGGCTATGGCTTCAGATGTGTCACAGATGAATGCCCCATCGCTGTGTTCATGGTAGTTTTCCAGTCGATTGTTGGATGCATCATTGATGCCTTTATCATTGGTGCTGTCATGGCAAAGATGGCCAAACCAAAAAAGAGAAATGAGACTCTTGTGTTTAGTGACAATGCTGTGATTGCTATGAGAGATGGAAAGTTGTGCTTGATGTGGCGTGTAGGCAATCTTCGGAAAAGCCACCTGGTAGAAGCTCATGTGAGGGCACAGCTCCTTAAGTCACGCATCACATCAGAAGGGGAGTACATCCCGTTGGATCAAATAGACATTAATGTTGGTTTTGACAGTGGAATAGACCGAATATTCCTAGTATCCCCAATTACCATTGTCCATGAAATTGATGAAGAGAGTCCCTTGTACGATTTAAGTAAACAAGACCTAGATAACTCTGATTTTGAAATTGTTGTAATATTGGAAGGCATGGTAGAAGCAACAGCAATGACAACCCAGTGTCGGAGCTCCTACTTAGCTAATGAAATCCTTTGGGGACACCGTTATGAACCTGTTCTTTTTGAAGAAAGAAATTATTATAAAGTGGACTATTCTCGTTTTCACAAAACATATGAAGTGCCCAACACACCCCTCTGCAGTGCAAGGGACTTAGCAGAGAAAAAATTCATTATTTCTAACACAAATACTTTTTGTTATGAAAATGAAGTATCTCTCACAAGCAAAGAGGAGGATGGAAGTGACAATGGGGTGCAGGACAGTATGAGCACAGACATGCACCCAGATATGGAACTTCATAACCAAGTTCCCCTTGAGCCTAGGCCTCTTAGACGAGAATCTGAAATATGACTCATAAACTGCTACCTTCAGTTCATCAAATCGGTCAGTCAGCTCTTCATGCTGAACAAAGGCCCAACACAGTTTTCAGAAGTCGGTACTATTGAAAAGGTGTATCAGAGGCAGGCAGATATGAGCAACCAGGGCTAACCTATATGAATGCAGGAAAGTAACTGACATAAAAGGGTAGTGTTGGGTATCTAAGTTGGAACACGTTGTTTGTGTTCCATGTCACTGGACATGCTACCATGATATATTGTGATAAGTTGCTATGTGCTCTGTGAGGATGTTTTGGGTATACAAGGCCACAGTAGGTCATTATAATCTCACAATATTTTGCCTTTCCATCTTAGTCCGGGTTTGCAAACTACAGTGGAAGAGCATGGCCTTCCAGCAGTTGCTCATATGAATATGTGTGGCATGGTTAAAATGATAGACAGCTGGGATATGGAAAGATAGCACTAAAAGTTTCAAAGTGTATCTTAAAGGCACATAATGTGTTGTAAGATAATTATGTATATTGTTATTTTTATGACAAAACTTGAACTTGCAGGCAAGCTTGTTGAATTTTCAACTTCTCTGTAATATTGCTTTATACTGGGAACAAGCCTGTTTTTAATGGCATAACAATAGGCAAATATCTGCCTTAAATTGTAAGCTGCTGCTAACCACATACACCCACTCATTTCTGCTTAGGTGTACTCTCAGTATTGTACCAGTGTTTTGTTTTTTGTTTTTTTCTGTGTTAACCATCAAATGCCAAACTTGTTCTGTGGTGTGTATGTGCGTGTTAATTTTAGTATACATAAATGTGTATAGAATATATAGTATATATGTATATCTATATATTCCACTTGTCCTAGACAAGCACAACACTAGTAATATATATATATATATATATATATATATATATATATATATATATATATATATATATACGTAAAGGGCTGGAAATTTCTACAAGACCTATAGTCCCAGACTAATCAAGTAAAGTAGTCTATCCAATCTTCAAATATACAGACCATTAGATGTGGCATTGCTTGGGCTTTTTGAAATGTCACTATTTCGGAAGTCCATACTGAGCCATCCCTCCTGGTTTATACTGTAATTTTGTAGGAGTTGATAGAGTATATATAAATAACTGGGGATTCTAGCCAATTATTCATTACATTTTATATATTTTTTTAATTATTTAACTAACTACCTAGGTCAATAACCAAAGAAGATGCATTTAGCTAAGCTGAACAAAATGCTTTTAAAATTTTCTTCATTAGCAAACAATACTTTGTATTAATTATTCCCTGTTGGGTGTTTATATATGGACATCTCTTTGTATGCAAAGAAGAGGGTGGGGATTATTCATATATTTATCTCTCTTTTTTGGGAGACTGCAAAAAATCCGAAAATGTTATACATATACTCTTTCCTTCTAAGTATGTTTTAAAAAAAAAATGTGAGGACAAGTGTTTCAATGTTCTAGAATTGTGTTTATGGTACATGGGAGTTGAATTAATAATTTTTTTTATCCCTACATGTACTATAACAAGCAAAGCCTTATAGATAAATATTCTGATTAATAACTAGTTAAATTGCTATCCTATCAAATTTAAAGATCAGTTCTCAAAATAGACTTATTTTGAGATAACTCAGACGTGTACTAAATGTGTTTTCGGGTGTTTGGAAGAAATATAGCTGCTATGTAGCATGTGAATGTTTGCAAAACTAAGGAGAGTTTATTTCCGGAGTAAGGAGAGACAAGAAGGGTGGATTGATCTTGTATCAAAAAATACAAAAAAATGTTGGAAAAAAAGAAAATCTCATTTGGAACTGATGGAATACATTGGAAAAAATGATTATTTGGAGCAGATGATACTGTAAAAGAGTTTTTAATAACTGTAAACATGGAAAAGTGAAATATTTGATTCATTCCTGTAGTTGGCCAGGACATCTTTGGTATGAAGGCCCATATGTGATCCAGATTGACATTTTTCTTTGTGCCAGCTGAAAAAAAAATTACAAAACCCCTTTTAGCACTTTTGCTATTATCTTAAAGGGACATTAAAATGGAACATGTTAATCTCTATAAAATGTTTAATTATGCATAGAATATTTGCCTGACTTTCCTGTAATTTAACTAAAAGAAAATGTTCTACTGATTTTTGAGAGGCTTAACCTTCTGAAGAATTCAGAATTCCTGCAACATGTCGTAAAGGATTTGCTTGAGCAGTGCAGGAACTCAATGGTATATGTTGCTAACTTTGCCAAAACAAAAGAGTTAAGATAAGCATACATTTCTAGTGTATATCCATAAACGCCAAAACATTGGCGTTACAGTACTTAATATCTGACATATACCATGTATATGTATAAAAATGACTTTAACGCCAAGCACAATTAATTTACAACAAGCACAAGTAGATGGGTTAATTCTGTGCATTTGTCTTCAAAAATAATTGTATGAATCATATATGTATTACGGACATCATCCTTTTTGTTTTATAATATAAAAAAAGAGTATGCAGATGTTCTGAACTCTTTTACAGTATCTAGTATTTATATGCCATTAAAAATAATCTTGTTCTAAATATATTGGGGTTTTTTTTCAAACGGAAATCTGTGAAGGTCACATGGCCCTTTAACAAAAGTCCTGCAATGAAAAGGTGGTTATTTTTCTTTTTAAGCATTTTCATTATGATACTTGTTATTCGTAGGGTATTTAAACCAGAACCAATTGGTGTTACGAAAATTTAATGTTATAAAGGTCAACTGAGAAAAAGAAATAGATTCACACAGGGGAACTTCATCCAAATCCTCTTACACAGTTGAGGTTGAACATAAGATGCTGTTTACTTGCTGCTATTATATGTTTTAAAGGGAAGGCAATGAACCAAAGAGTATTTAGTAAAATGTAACCCAATTTTAGATGGGGATGAGATAGTTCTACATAGCTAGGACACATACATGTCAATGTTCATCCCTTGACAAGTACCTCCAGCTAATTGATATAACTCTACCTTCCAGATAACCTAAAGCTTGCTAGCGAAAAATATTATCTCCCCATGCTTTCCTACTCATTTGTTTCTTTTCATTTTAACTGTACTGATTTGCAGCATCACGGTACATAACATATATCCTTTGACAATTAAATTCCCCTGGGCTGGAACTAGGGTTTCCATGGTGATAATCTACTCTATGCTCCATGCCTGCATAGAGAGATTGTGTGTGTGTGTGTGTGTATATATATATATATATATATATAAATATACACACAGTATATATATATATATATATATATATATATATATATATATATATATATATATATATATATATATATATATATATATATATATATATATATATATATATATATATATATATATTATTTGAAATAACAGCAAGACACTACCAAGGCATTGGGGGAGAAATACATAATTTACAAAGCTTTAACTAACTGGAAGAATAGAAAATATATATATTTTTTATCTATACTGTAACCTATTCCTCTCATCATGTTCATCTTTTTAAATAAATAAAAAATAGACATACTTCTAAATACCTATATTTTTAGTTTATTTTTCATAGACAAAGGGAATTACTTTTTCTGATGCACTCCCATTTTGTAAAAAAAAAATATTTGAAGACATGGAGGTCTTAACAGTAAAGATAAACTTGCAGATCCTGCAAATTGACTGCTATGCACTTTTTACCCAACTTTTTCCCTTTTATTATATCCCCTGTGATGATCAGGCTGCAAAGTTTTACACCACAAATGGGGTATTATTTACCCCAGTACATTTGTAATTTTTAAAAAATATATTTTTTTTATGAAATCTAACAATTTTTTTTCTGTATTTAAGCCAAATGTAAATAACATACACAATAAAAATGTAAACACGACAAACGCCAAAAGAGATCTGGAAATAGAATATATGAAATTTTTATGAAATTTACAAACCTCACAACTTCCCAATGGTATGTGTTATATGTTATTTATTTTAGCACGTTCATCATCAGTTGATAGTGTTTTAAATTGCTACCTTTTTAAATTTCTTACAAACTTAAGTTAACAGATTTTTTTAGGCGTTTTTGCGTACCGCAAAAACCCTTTGTCTTCACCGTGCAAATTTGCACTAACGCAGATTATAATTTCATTTATTGGGGGAGCACTGGTTCAAATACTCTTCTAGAAAAAAAAAAAACATAATAAAAGAAAGATTAAAAAAAAATACTTTGTCCTGGAATTTACATTAAAAAAGTAAAGATGACATTTTTGTTAAAATAAAGCGTACTATATCCCTATGTTATTTCTGTAGTATTTTAAGTAAAGCAAATATGTACTTTACATCTGTTGCTTGGGATAATATCACTGTTCGGTGCATCTTTCTGAGCATTATAAGGTTTACCTAAGGAAGGCCAAGACGTTTAGTTAAAATAAATAAATTCAAAATATATATATATATATATTGCAGCAGCATTTTTTTTTCTGTACCACTGAGTTGTGAGAAATCATTCTATAAATATGGAGGTGGCTGCTATGTTTGCTATATGGTATATGTCCTTCCTGAAATACTTGAAACAGGACATTTTGGGCAATGTCTTAACTAGAACACTGCATGTGAAAACGCAAACGTTTTGTGTTACAAATATTTTCTATATAGTTTGTCTTTCTGTTAAAGTGTTGCTTCGTAACCCTAGTACTGATGGGGTTAAGCACGTATTTGGGAGATTCTGTAAATACGTTCTATCTTTATTAAAACAAACTCTAGGATCACACGATGCCTTCATATCAATTCTCTTGCAATTCAAAATGTGCTCTGCTTTCTTTTTTTAACCATTTAACTGCTCAAGATCACATGAACCCTGCTTAGAACCTAAAATGCCTCTTTTTGATGCCTACGTCTCCCTCAAGCAGACTAGGGATAACATTTAAATACCCCCTACTCATAAATATCTACAGAATGCTAAGTGTGTAAATTATTATATTTATTAAATATATCTATCGGATTGGTGATAAGATTTCCATTGACAAAAACATAGGAATTGTTTTTAATATATTTAATTTTTGCCATTTTGGGTAAAGACAAAGGGTTTGAACAAGCAAATTTTCTTCTATATATTGTAAGGTCTGGTTTAATAATGAGTAAGTATGTACTGTAACGTCTTTAAACTCTGGCTGTAGAAGAACACAGCCTGGGCACCTCTTTAGCCAATTAACTATATGACTTTGGCGTACTGTTCCTGTGGACAGCATTTGACAATCATGTGTATATAATTATTTTAATTCTGGTTGTAGCCTTTTTTTTGTATTGTATCAAAGTCTTCCTAAAATGTACTGCACAGAACCTGGATTGTACAGATTTTTTATTAATATTATGTCTTATTTTATTATTTCTAAAATAAAACAGAAAATATTTCAAAGTTGGCTTTCGTTTTGTTTTTTTCCTTTGATATCGTATCTGAACTGTGAAAAGATAAAGGAGAATTAAATTTGATCAGAAACCCAAAGGGATATGTATTGGGCCACACTGGCCAAAGGAAATGATTCTTCATTTATACAGAATGTTCTAGAGCACATACATAACATTTGTTGTACCCCAGCACATATGGCCATACAGTTCCACAGGGGATAAGACCAGATTGCTACCTGCTGTAGGTTTTAGACAAAGGGCTCTATTTAACAAGCACCGTACGGAGCTTGATGGCCCCTGTTTCTGGCGAGTCTTCAGACTCGCCAGAAACAGCAGTTATGAAGCAGCGGTCACAAAGACCGCTGCTCCATAATCTGTCCGTCTGCTCTGAGCAGGCAGACACACATCGCCACAATACAACCCGATCGAGTACGATTGACCCCCCCCACTGGTGGCCGATTGGCCGCGAGTCTGCAGGGGGCGGCGTTGCACCAGCAGCTCTTGTGAGCTGCTAGTGCAATGATGAATACGGCGAGCATATTGCTCGCCGTATTCAGCAAGGTCTGGCGGACCTGATTCGCAGTGTCGGATCAGGTCCGCCAGACCTTGATAACTTTGGGCCGTTGTGTGATACCAAATCTACATTTATATATTAGTTCAAAATATTTTAATTAAAGGGACAGCAAAGTCAAAATTAAACTTTATGATTCATATAGAGTATACAATTTGATATAACTTTCCAATTTACTTTCATTTTCTAATTTGCATTGTTTTCAGGAGCAGCAATGCACTGCTGGGATCTAGCTGCTGATTGGTTGTTGCAGATAAATGCCTCTTGTTATTGGCTCATCCGAAGCTAGCTCCCAGTAGTTCATTTGTGCTCCTTTAACAAATGATACCAAGAGAATGAAGCAAATTTGATAACAGACAAAAATTGGAAAGTTGTATGCTCTTTCTGAAACATGAAAGAAAAATGTTTGGTCTCCTATTCCTTTAATTTTTCATAACACAGTCTTTACTATGAATCAGTTCTTTTAATCCAGAATCGTTTCCTGCAAATAATTATTTTTTTTCCATCTATAAAATAACGTTTAAACTTTTTATTGTTGCAATTTAAAGGGGCATTTTATTAAAAATGTATTTGCCCATACAGGGCCAAATTACGAGAGTTTACGCGAGCGCAATGTTTGAGCTCCACTCAGTAATACCGACTCAGGCAAATGTACAAGTTGAGCGCAATGCGAACCTGACTTCACATTGATAATGCAGGATCGCTTCCATAGGCTCCAATGGGAGTCTCATTCTCATGCCGGGGTAAGTCGCGCAGCAATGGGCAGAAAAATGTAAATATGTATACGAATATGTACATATATATTTATGTGTATATACACATATTAACACATACATATTTATGTATATAAGCATATACATATATATTTCTAGGAATAACACAGTCCCCATAGACACCCCACAACCGCTCAGTTTAAGCCTACATGAATGCTTGCAGTAAGTTAAAAAAAAAAAAATGCTACAATATTTTTATTTAAAAAAAACTGCACTAGACTTAAATTTGGGGGCACATTTTGAAAATTAACCAGAGATCTGATCTTTGGTTAATTTTCGGAGTGCTAATTGCTACCGCAAGCTTGCGAATTTGCCTGTTAATGTGCGTGCAATAAATTAGTGCTCCATTTGTAATCTAGCCCACAATGTTTAAAGGGACTTTAAACAGCTGGGTACAACTACAGTAGAATGGTTACTACTGACCATGCTATTGCTTTTCTGTACCTGCAGATGTCTTTTAAGCTGTTCTCTTTTTTTTTTTTTTAAAGGGACAGTCTACTTGAAAATTGTTATTGTTTAAAAAGATAGATAATACCTTTATTACCCATTCCCTAGTTTTGCATAACCAACACAGTTATATTAATACACTTTTTACCTCTGTGATTGCCTTGTATCTAAGCCTCTGCAGACTGCCCCCTTATTTCAGGTATTTTGACAGACTTGCATTTTAGCCAATCACTGCTGACTCATAAATCCACAATGGCCTCTATTTATCAAGGTCTGGCGGACCTGATCCGACAGTGCGGATCAGGTCAGCCAGACCTCGCTGAATATGGCGAGCAATACGCTCGCCGTATTCAGCATTGCACCAGCAGCTCACAAGAGCCCCCCTGCAGACTCGCGTACTCGATCGGTTTGATTTCCGGCGATGTCTGTCCACCTGCTCAGAGCAGGCGGACAGGGTTATGGAGCAGCTGTCTTTGTGACCGCTGCTTTATAACTGCTGTTTCTGGCGAGCCTGCAGGCTCGCCAGAAACACGGGCATCAAGCTCCATTTGGAGCTTGATAGATAGGCCCCAATGTATCTATATGACACACATGAACCAGCACTGTCTAACTATGAAAAACTATTAAAATGCACTTAGATAAGAGGCGGCTTTCAAAGGCTTAGAAATCAGTATATGAACCTACCTAGGTTTAGCTTTTAACAAAGAATATTAAGAGAACAAAGCGAATTTGATAATAAACGTAAATTAGAAAGTTGTTTAAAATTGCATGCCCTATCTGAATCATGAAAGTTTAATTATGACTAGACTGTCCCTTTAACCTATTACAGAATCCAGCGGGTAAACTTGCACTTCAGTTTAGCTCACATAATTGAGAGTGGAGGTGTTGCACATATTTGCAGTTTTTTTGCAAAGTTTAAACATATCACAAATATAAGCTCCAAAATAGCAGCGCCCAGTGCGGAAATGTTGAGTTTCACTAACTGATGCTTGTAAAGAGATAAAATAAGAGAAAGACCGATGACAGCTGCAGGTAGAACTCAGAAATTTCATGTCCCTTTAATTATGATTAATTAAAAAAAATCTTTGTTGTTTGATTTCATTATTTATTTTACCTGTTTTTTCTATACTTTAAAAATATTAGTTTTCTTCTGAACAGATTATATCCTTCTGGATTTATGACACTGCGACATGCTACACAGTGATTGCTTGATCAGTTTAGGAGCTCATATATATCTTCCCCAATATGGCCACAAAAAAAGAGACAAGTAAAAATAACAGTTTTAATACAAACCTCCATGTAAACAAGTGGAACAATTTTCAGCTAAACGCAACAAAATAAATAAACCCTATTAAGAGAATAGGGAAAAGTATGCTCTTTCTACACATAAAGTATATATTTTTCCACTTAAAATTTAACTTTTACTAGTTATAGTTAAAAAGGGCAGCAGAAATAGAAGTTGTATATAGCGTGCCAGAAAAATAGTTAAAAACACAACTCTGTAACTGTGACATGTATAAAGTACTTCAATGTTGCTGATTTTAGGTTGTCTATCACAGAGTTCTTCAAACTTTTTTTCCTCAAGACCCAGTGCCATAACACCACATACCTTTGCGACCCTATTTTTATGCTTTGTCTGAGATAATATATAGCAAGATAACTACAATTTCTCTTGCAAGGTGTATCCAGTCCACGGCTTCATCCTTTACTTCTGGGATATTCTCATTCCCTACAGGAAGTGGCAAAGAGAGCACACAGCAGAGCTGTCCATATAGCTCCCCCTCTAGCTCCGCCCCCCAGTCATTCTCTTTGCCGGCTCTGAAAGCAGGGCCACTATGCGGAAGGGTAAAGTGAATGTGGTGTTAAATTTGTAATTTTATATCTTCAATCAAGAGATTGTTATTTTTAAATGGTACCGGTTCGTACTATTTACTCTATAGCAGAAATGTGATGAAGAATTCTGCTGAGAGGAAAATGATTTTAGCATGTTGTAACTAAAATCCATTGCTGTTCCCACACAGGACTGAGGAGTACCAGAAAACTTCAGTTGGGGGGAACAGTTTGCAGGCTTAACTGCAATAAGGTATGTTCAGTCATCTTTTTCTAGACAAGACTCAGTTAATGCTAGAAGACTGACAAGAATCCCCATGTGGGGAAGGTAAGCCATGTTCTGAGACTCAGTATAGAAGGAAGGCTTACTTAACAGGGCTCAATAGGCTGGTGGACACTGTTATAGGGCAATCGATTATTTAATTGGAAAAAATACTCGTTAGAGACATTTTGTATGCACTTTGGTGTGTTATTATGGGGTTTTATTCCACATGGCATATGTTTAGTCACCTATTTGGGATTTTGAAGGCCCCACAACTCCGGAGTGGAGGGGGCCTAAATTTTGCGCCTCAGTTGCGCAGTTAATATTGCAGACAGTTCATGCAGCTTCACGTGGAGGGTCCAAAGACTACTTGAGGACTTCAAAGAAGCTTGGTTTCCACAAAACTAATCCCCAGGGGCAGGTAGGGCCACAGCAGTAAGCTGTGGCAAGGTGCTGTAGTTTATTAACCTGTTGTCAGATTTAGGTTGCTCCGGTTTGGGCATTAAGGGGTTAATTGGGCTGAAAATTGTTGTGCAATCTTTTCAAAGCCTTATGCTCATGCGGTAAAAATTTCAGAGAGATTGGATCATTTTTCACGGTTTGGTAAAATTGTGTGCACAGTAACTTTTTTTTCAAATGGTAAATTTTATTTGAATAAAGTGTTTCCAAGCCTGCTTGTGAATAATACTAGTCTGTTAAACATGTCTGACACTAAAGAGAGGCCTTGCTCTATGTGTTTAGAAGCCATGGTGGAACCCCCTGTAAAATTGTGTTCCAAGTGCACTAATGTTTCTATACACTTTAAAGATCATATTGTGTCACTTAAAAATGTAACCCTAGATGATTCTTTAACAAATAAAGAAGCAACCGTGATATACAAATCACTGGGCTTCTATAGGAGGCGCTACAGAAATAATGAATAAATATATTAATACAAAAACACTATATAATATAAATCCCTAAATGGGCAAGTGATATAAAAATATGATGATAATAAAAAGATAATACAAAATAAAGTAATAATATAAAATAAAAATATAAAATAAAAAACTGGACAAGCCAGATATAGAAAGTCCAACAGGTGTCCTCAGACGTCCCAGAACTTAATAGGGCGCTCTCTGTCGTCACCCGAGAGGATGATGCACTTCTATGATGATAAGACAAAGACAAAAACAGAGGCGCCACATGTGTAGGTCAATAAAGATAAATAAATCCAGATAGCAGCAGAATAAGGGTACTCACAAAGGTAGCGGCAATCTCAGGCTTGTATGCTCTATATGTGTATAGGTGCCCTTTAAATAGGGCTCAGTAACCTCCTGAACCTAAGGTTACATATATAGAGCATACAAGCCTGAGGAAACCGGGTTCTCCCGAGAAACGCTTAGCTACTATACTCTAGTTTAGGAGATTGATATTCACACACCCAGCTGTAAATTGTTATACCTTTGGTATTTTTATTCTGTAAATAAAATACTGATTTTAACTTTTACATTAGTCTGGTGTTGGTGTGATTGTCTCCATATCAGTAACCTTAGGGCAGTCTAGCCCCTCTCTCCATTCCACCTGCAGTTCCAGTCGAAGGGAAGTATTGCCATTGGGTATTGTTCAGAGGCCCTGCAGCCAGAGAATTCCAACACTGAACGCATCCGGTGGGGATCTTCCACACAGCCAGCTGGTTTGCTGTAGAATACCAGCCTGCACCTGTTGGCACAATAAAATGCCGCTACCTTTGTGAGTACCCATATTCTGCTGCTATCTGGATTTATTTATCTTTATTGACCTACACATGTGGTGCCTCTGTTTTTGTCTTTGTCTTATCATCCTAGATGATTCTTTGATGGAAGGTAACGAGGATAGTCCGCCTTCCTCTCCCCATGTGTCGCCACCAGTTATGCCTGCGCAAGCGATGCCTAGTACCTCTAGTGCATTGGCCCCTATTACATTACAACAATTAGCGACAGTCATGGATAATTCCCTTGCGACATTTCTATCCAAACTGCCTGTTTTTCCTACAAAGCGTGATAGCTCTTTTTTAAGAACAGATTATGAGCAGTCAGAAGCTTTGGGAGGTTTATCTGATGTACCCTCACAACACTCTGAAGTGGCGGTGAGGGATTTGATGTCTGAAGGAGAAATTTCTGACTCAGGAAAGGTTTCTCAGCGGGCAGAATCAGATTCATTAGCATTTAAATTTAAACTGGAACACCTCTGCGTCTTGCTTAGGGAGGTATTAGCCACTCTGTATGATTGTGATCCTATGGTGGTCCCAGAAAAATTGTGTAAAATGGACAAGTACCTAGAGGTCCCTGTATACACTGATGCGTTTCCGATCCCTAAAAGGGTTGCGGATATTGTTACTAGGGAATGGGATAGACCAGGTGTCCCTTTTGTTCCCCCCTTATTTTTAAGAAAATGTTCCCCATTACTGACCCCAGGCGGGACTCGTGGCAGACGGTCCCTAAGGTAGAGGGGGCTGTTTCTACACTTGCTAAGAGCACAACCATACCAATTGAAGAAAGTTGTGCTTTTAAAGATCCTATGGATAAAAAGTTAGGTTTACTTAAGAAAATATTTGTTTAACAAGGTTTCCTTCTCCAACCTATTGCCTGCATTATTCCTGTAACTACTGCAGAGGCTTTCTGGTTTGAGGCGCTGGAGGAGTCGCTCCAGACGGAGACCTCATATGATGAAATTATGGATAGACTTAAGGCTCCAAAGCTGGCTAATTCTTTTATCACAGATGCCGCTTTGCAATTAGCTAAGTTAGCGGCAAAAAAAATCAGGTTTCGCCATTATGGCGCGCAGAGCGCTTTAGCTCAAGTCATGGTCGGCCGATGTGTCGTCAAAATCCAAATTATTAAATATCCCTTTCAAAGGAAAGACCCTTTTCGGGCCAGAATTGAAAGAGATTATTTTAGAAATCACCGGGGGAAAGGGCCATGCTCTCCCTCAGGACAAGCCCTTTAGGGCTAAAAACAAGGCTAATTTTCGTTCCTTTCGTAACTTCAGGAGCGGTCCCGCTTCAGCCTCTACAGCTGCAAAGCAAGAGGGTAACGCTTCACAGCCCAAGGCAACCTGGAAGCCTTACCAGAGCTGGAACAAGGGTAAACAGGCCAAAAAGCCTGCAGCTGCTACCAAGACAGCATGAAGGGGTAGCCCCCGATCCGGGAACGGATCTGGTAGGGGGCAGACTCTCTCTCTTCGCTCAGGCTTGGGCAAGAGATGTTCATGATCCCTGGGCAGTAGAGATTGTTACCCAGGGATATCTTCTAGAATTCAAGGACTCCCCTCCAAGGGGAAGGTTTCACATTTCTCGTCTGTCTTCAGACCAGACAAAGAAAGAGGCGTTCTTACGCTGTGTAGAAGATCTACTCATGATGGGAGTGATATGTTCAGTTCCAATTGCAGAACAAGGAACGGGCTTTTACTCAAACCTGTTTGTGGTTCCCAAAAAAGAGGGAACTTTCAGACCAATCCTGGATCTAAAAATTCTAAACAAATTCCTCAGAGTCCCATCATTCAGGATGAAGACCATTCGAACGATCTTACCAATGATCCAGGAAGGTCAATATATGACTACCGTGGATTTAAAGGATGCGTACCTACATATCCCTATCCACAAAGATCATCACCAGTTTCTCAGGTTCGCTTTTCTGGACAAGCTTTAGCAGTTTGTGGCCCTTCCCTTCGGTTTGGCCACTGCTCCCAGAATTTTCACAAAGGTGCTAGGTTCCCTTCTGGTGGTGCTAAGACCGCAGGGCATAGCAGTAGCGCCTTATCTAGACAACATCCTAATTCAGGCGTCGTCATTTCCCAGAGCCAAGGCTCACACAGAGATTGTATTGGCCTTTCTAAGGTCTCACGGGTGGAAGGTGAACATCGAAAAGAGTTCTCTGTCCCCGCTCACAAGGGTTCCCTTCCTGGGAACACTAATAGATTCGGTAGAAATGAAAATATTTCTGACGGAGGTCAGAAAGTTAAAGCTTTTAGCTACTTGCCAAGTACTTCATTCCACTCCTCAGCCATCTATAGTTCAGTGCATGGAGGCAATCGGATTAATGGTAGCGGAAATGGACATAGTCCCTTTTGCTCGAATACATCTCAGACCGCTGCAACTGTGCATGCTCAAACAGTGGAATGGGGATTACGTAGACTTGTCTCCTCAGATACAATTGGACCAGAGGACCAGAGACTCTCTTCTCTGGTGGTTGTCTCAGGATCATCTGTCTCAGGGAACATGTTTCCGCAGACCAGAATGGATCATTATAATGACCGATGCCAGTCTGTTAGGCTGGGGTGCAGTCTAGGACTCCCTGAAAGCTCAGGGCCTATGGTCTCGGGAAGAATCTCTTCTCCCGATAAACATTTTGGAACTGAGAGCAATATTCAATGCGCTTCAGACATGGCCTCAACTAGCTGCGGCCAAATTCATCAGATTTCAGTCGGACAACATCACGACTGTAGCTTACATCAATCATCAGGGGGGAACAAAGAGTTCCTTAGCGATGAAGGAAGTCTCCAAAATAATCAGGTGGACAACTGGGAAGCGGATTTTCTAAGTCGTCAGACTTTTCACCCGGGAGAGTGGGAACTCCACCCGGAAGTTTTTGCTCAGCTGACTCAGCTATGGGGCACTCCAGAATTGGATTTGATGGCGTCCCGTCAGAACACCAAACTTCCTATCTACGGATCCAGGTCCAGGGACCCCAAGGCGGTATTGATAGATGCTCTAGCAGCGCCTTGGTCCTTCAATCTGGCATATGTCTTTCCACCGTTTCCTCTTCTCCCTCGTCTGGTCGCCAGAATCAAGCAGGAGAAGGCTTCAGTGATTCTGATAGCGCCTGCGTGGCCACGCAGGACTTGGTATGCAGACCTAGTGGACATGTTATCTGTTCCACCATGGACACTTCCATTGAGGCAGGATCTTCTAATATAGGGTCCATTCAAGCATCCAAATCTAGTTTCTCTGCGTCTGACTGCTTGGAGATTGAACGCTTAATTCTATCAAAGCGTGGTTTCTCTGAGTCAGTTATAGATACTCTGATTCAGGCTAGAAAGCCTGTCACTAGGATAATCTACCATAAGATATGGCGAAAATATATTTGTTGGTGTGAATCCAAGGGTTACTCATGGAGTAAGATTAGGATTCCCAGAATATTGTCTTTTCTCCAAGAGGGATTGGAGAAAGGATTGTCAGCTAGTTCCTTAAAGGGACAGATATCTGCTCTGTCTATTCTCTTACACAAGCGTCTGGCAGAGGTACCAGACGTTCAAGCGTTTGCTCAGGCTCTAGTCAGAATCAAGCCTGTTTATAAACCTGTGGCTCCGCCATGGAGTCTTAATCTAGTTCTTTCAGTTATTCAAGGGGTTCCGTTTGAACCTTTACATTCCATAGATATTAAGTTATTATCTTGGAAAGTTTTGTTTTTGGTAGCTATATCTTCTGCTCGAAGAGTTCAGAATTGTCTGCTTTACAGTGTGATTCACCTTACCTGGTGTTTCACGCAGATAAGGTTGTTTTGCGTACCAAACCTGGTTTTCTTCCTAAGGTTGTTTCTAACAAGAATATTAACCAGGAAATAATAGTTCCTTCTCTGTGTCCGAACCCATCTTCTAAGAAGGAACGCCTGCTACACAATCTTGATGTGGTTCGTGCTTTAAAATTCTATTTACAAGCAACTAAAGACTTCAGACAAACATCATCCTTGTTTGTCATTTATTCTGGTAAGAGGAGAGGTCAGAAAGCGACTGCTACCTCTCTTTCCTTCTGGCTGAAAAGCATCATCAGGTTGGCTTACGAGACTGCTGGCCAGCAGCCTCCTGAACGAATTACTGCTCATTCTACCAGAGCTGTGGCTTCCACATGGGCTTTCAAGAATGAGGCTTCTGTTGAACAGATTTGTAAGGCAGCAACTTGGTCTTCACTGCATACTTTTGCCAAATTTTACAAATTCGATACTTTTGCTTCTTCGGAGGCGATTTTTGCAAGCAGTGGTGCCTTCCGTTTAAGGTACCTGTCTTGTTCCCTCCCTTCATCCATGTCCTAAAGCTTTGGTATTGGTATCCCACAAGTAAAGGATGAAGCCGTGGACTGGATACACCTTGCAAGAGAAAACAGAATTTATGCTTACCTGATAAATTACTTTCTCTTGTGGTGTATCCAGTCCACGGCCTGCCCTGGCAATTAAGTCAGGTAAATAATTTTTTTTGTTTAAACTACAGTCACCACTGCACCCTATGGTTTCTCCTTTTTCTCCTAACCTTCGGTTGAATGACTGAGGGGCGGAGCTAGAGGGGGAGCTATATGGACAGCTCTGCTGTGTGCTCTCTTTGCCACTTCCTGTAGGGAATGAGAATATCCCACAAGTAAAGGATGAAGCCGTGGACTGGATACACCGCAAGAGAATGTAATTTATCAGGTAAGCATAAATTCTGTTTTTTGGCAAAGTGACTAACATGGTGTGTACTTTATTCCTGATTGTAGTCAAACTTGAAAGTGTTGTAAAAGGTTAAATACACCCCCATACAGCACATACCACACACTCTCATACAACAAACACACACACCACACACTCACTCATAACACACACACACTGTGCACTTATACAGCACACACACACTTCTACAGCACACATACCCCACACACTCTCATACAACACACACACCTGCACCCCAAATACCACACACATTCAAACAGCACACATACCGCACACTCTGATACAACAAACACACACACACACTGTGCACTTATACAGCACACACACACTTCTACAGCACACATACACCACACACTCTCATACAACATACACACGCCAGACACACACCACACACTCGCAAACAAAACACACACACACCACACACCCCAAATAACACACACATTCAAACAGCACACATACCACACACTCTCATACAACAAACGCACACACCACACATACCACACACACACCACACTCCAAATAGCACACACATTCAAATGGCACACATACCACACACACACACACACTCTCTCTCTCGCTCTCATATAACACACACGCACCACACACCCCATATAACACACAAACACACATACCACACACACTCTCAAATAACACATACACATACCACCCCCCCAAATAACACATACTTTCACATAGCACACATACCCCCCTTACACACACACTCATATAACACACCCACACACCAAACACCCCATTAAACACACATATTCAAATAGCACACATACCACACACACACAATTTCAAATAACACACACACCCCAAATAACACACACATTAAAATAGCACACATACCACACACAAACACACTCTCATAGAACCCCCCCAAATAACACACACATTAAAATAGCACACATACCACACACACACCAAATAACACACACATTAAAATAGCACACATACCACACACACATTAAAATAGCACACATACCACACACACACACAATAACACACACATTAAAATAGCAAACATACCAAATAACACGCACATTAAAATAGCACGCATACCACACACACACACACAATAACACACACATTAAAATAACACACATACCACACACACACTTATATAAAACGCACACCCACACTTATATAAACACACACCAGACACAAGTCGCGACCCAGTAAACATGGTGTTGCGACCCAGTAATTGGTCCCGACTCATAGTTTGAAGAATCCTTGTCTATCACATATGAGGAGGAGGGGAAAAATCAACGATATTAGGTAAATGTAAGAGCCTCTATTTAGGAACTGTGTCCTGTATTGCCCTATATTAGGGTAGATAAGCCACTTTTTTAAACTAAATATGCTATATATCCCTTCCCCATCCTTCCCATGATATGTCCCAAATGTTACAACAACAAATAAAAATATAAATTAGTAGATAGTCTGAAATTAACAGAGTGCAGTTAAAATAAACACGAAGCCCCTGACACGGGCGCGTTTCACTTATACGCTTTAGTTCATTAAACATTTTATGTGTTTAATGGCCCTTTAAATGGACATTAAATATTTTGAGATGGTAATATAAAATGATAAATTGTATATATAAAAAAAAGAGTCTGCAGTATACTTTCATTATATTTTATCCACTTTTCCTGTAATTCCATTCTGAAATTGTGATTTTTTTTAGTTCCTGTTAGAAATGGAAGTGCAGAACACTCTTATATACCTCACAGCCATTGGTTGCACACTCTAGTGACCTATTTATAACTGTCCCTAATTGTCCACAGCAGAGAAGGTAACCTAAGTTACAACATGGCAGCTCCCATTGCTTTATAGACACTAAATTTTACACTTATTTTGTCAATATTTAAATAGCTAATAAAACTAAAAAATACATCTACATGTTATTCTAAGACTAATCTTTTCTCTGAATGCATCATTCTATCTAGCATTTATTTAGAGTTTAATGAACCTTTAAGCTTTAAAAGCTCATATAATGGGAATATAGATCACCTTGTCATGACTTTTTAGCCAGCATCTAATACAATCCTTGTAAAATGCCAAAGGTATAATGTAAAGATCTGACCTTTTTGCTGGGACAAACACAATTTCTTAGCTGTTTCATGGCAGCAGATAACAAGTGTGTAATTGTGAATATAATACCAGCCAGCAATTTATCCGGTGTCCACTTATAATGCGCTTACCACTCAAGCCGATATTAAGCTGAATTTAAAGCCACATAGTTAATTGAGTGAATTCCACAGAGAGTTGACTTCATCATTAAAGAAACAGAATGTTCTGTTTTCACTAATTAAAGTGTAAAATTTATTACCATCAAAAGCATTTTTTTTCTTTTTTATTGACATTACTACAGATATATTGTTCAACATTTATCATGTACGGTGATTATACAGAAATATAAAAAGATTTTTAACCCCAACACTAAATTAAATAGAATAGTCCTGGCATTATTGCATCTTGAAATGCCTTTACTAACCTTTGCCATGCATGCTTGAAAAGAATGAATTAACTATATAGAGTGGATATAAAAAAAAGTCTACACACCCCTGTTAAAATGTCAGGTTTCTGTGATGTAAAAAAAAAATGAGACAAAGATAAATCATTTTAGAACTTTTTCCACCTTTAATGTGACCTATAAACTGTACAACTTGATTGAAAAACAAACTGAAACTTCTAGGTGGAGAGAAGTAAAAATAAAAAAATAAAATAATATGGTTGCATAACTGGGGATGTAACTGTGTTTAGAATTGAGCAATCACATTCAAAATCATCTTAAATAAGAGTCATCACACAACTGCCATCATTTAAAATGCCTCTCATTAACCCCAAATAAAGTTCTGCTGTTCTAGTAGGTCTTTCCTGACATTTTCTTAGTCGCAACCTACAGCAAAAGCCATGGTTCACAGAGAGCTTCCAAAGCATCAGAGGGATCTCATTGTTAAAAGGTATCAGTCAGGAGAACGGTACAATAGAATTTCCAAGGCATTAGATATTCCATGGAACACAGTGAAGACAGTCATCATCAAGTGGAGAAAATATGGCGCAACAGGGACATTACCAAGAACTGGACGTCCCTCCGAAATTGATGAAAAGACGAGAAGAAAACTGGTCTGGGAGGCTGCCAAGAGGCCTACAGCAATATTAAAGGAGCTGCAGGAATATCTGGCAAGTACATGCTGTGTGGTACATGTGACAACAATCGCCCGTATTCTTCATATGTTTGGGCTATGGGGTAGAGTGGCAAGACGGAAGCCTTTGCTTACTAAAAAAAACATCCAAGCCCAGCTAAATTTTGCAAAAACACATCTTAAGTCTCCCAAAAGCATGTTGCAAAAGGTGTTCTGGTTTAAATTTTTTGGCCATAATTCCAAAAGATAAGTTTGGCGCAAAAACAACACTGCATATAGCCAAAAGAACACCATACCCACAGTGAAGCATTTTGGTAGCAGTATCATGCTTTGGGTCTGTTTCTGCAGCTGGAACTGGGGCCTTAGTCAAGGTAGAGGGAATTATGAACAGTTCCAAATACCAGACAATATTGGCACAAAACCTTCAGGCTTCTGCTAGAAAGCTGAACATGAAGAGGAACTTCATCTTTCAGCATGACAACGACCCAAAGCATACATCCAAATCAACAAAGGAATTGCTTCACCAGAAGAAGATTAAAGTTTTGGGATGGCCCAGCCAGAGCCCAGACCTGAATCCAATCGAAAATCTGTGGGGTTATCTTAAGTGGGCAATCTGACAGATTTGGAGTGTTTTTGCAAAGAAGAGTGGGCAAATCTTGCCAAGTCAAGATGTGCCATGCTGAAAAACTCATACTGAGTGCTGTAATAAAATCAAAGGGTGCTTCAACAAAGTAGTAGTTTAAGGGTGTGCACACTTATGCAACCATATTATTTTAGTTTTTTATTTCTACTTCCCTCTACCTAAAAGATTTTAGTTTGTTTTGAAATTGAGTTGTACAGTTAATAGGTCACATTAAAGGTGGAAAAGTTTTGAAATTATTTATCTTGGTCTCATTTTTTTAAATCACAGAAACATGACATTTTAACAGGGGTGTGTAGACTTTTTATATACACTGTATGTGTATGCTCACTTTGCACTATATAGGTCTGTGTTTCACAGGCTGGGCCTACTGACTACTTAGATCCATATTCTGTTTACCTGCCCAGGATATACCTCCCTGATTTGCTCTGGGGGGTTCTGTGTGCAGCAAGGGTGTAGTTGATCAGAAAACCATCCCATGCTACATTAAATAACATTTCTGCATGCAGTTACACTGGCGCCCTGTGCTTACTTTGACCGGTCAGAGTTTTAATATGAATGTTATGTCTTGTATATTTACCTAGGATTGTATTGTTGCACATGCAGGTTCTTTTTGAGATGTGATTTTCCTGCAGTCTTTTAAAAGGAGACAGTGGATATATTCTTGAACTATTTTGATACTAATAAATTAAATTTTGTTAATATATTTTCTTGAGCTGTCTGACCATTTGTCTAAAAGAGTGCTGCTTTCCCTGTTTTTTGATTGAAATGGTAATATGTACATAATTTCCCCATCTTTTTTTTACAAAATTGTATATAAAGTTTTTAAGGGTCTGTACCAATAGCCTAACAGGCACACTATAGGGTATATGCGAATATATAGCATATACCTTTTTGTATACAGCTCTGACACTAGCAATTGCTTCCCACTATGCTATCTTTCTTGATAAATTAAATAATTATTACATTGATTTTGTGCGTATTGAACACAAAAAATATACCAAATTACTCAAAGTTGCAAATATTGTCAGGAAGACAAGGACTCTGCAACTATAGGAAGAGAGAACATTAAACACAAAGGACCAGATTACAAGTGAAGCACTAAATATCGCTTTCGTGAAAAGTGATATTTGCGCTCCACTGAGTGCTACCAGCGCACGCTAATGTGCGCTGGTATTACAAGTTGACAGCAATAGCTGGAAAGTATTGCCCTCACGAGAGCACACTTCTATAGGCCCCAATGAGAGCCTTGTTATGATACCGTTAGTGACGGCACAGAACCTAATCGCAGCGAATGGGTTAAGTAGCGCAGCAATGGCAGCAATATTAAATATATATGATTATATACATATATATTTATGTGTTAATATATGTATATACACATATTATCACATAAACATATAAATGTCTATAAGCATATACATTTACTGTAGGGTGACCAGATATCCCCGATTTTAGGGGACAGTCCCCAGATTAAGGAGACTGTCCACGGACAAATTATGTCCCCCGGAAAGACGGTCGAAGCCCCGTGCATGTTAGAGGTGCTCGTGGGAAGTTGATAGATTTATCTGTTTTAGATATTGATTAGTTGCGTAGAGCTACAGCAGCGGTTCCTTTGCAAGCGCTCAAAGGTGCAAGGTAACTTCTCACTGGTTGTTAGTATTTAGTTAATAGCGGAAGCATGTTATATATGTGCCTGCGCAATGGAATAGAGAGGCTGAGCCCTTGTTAGGTAGGTCTAGTATGTTAAATTGGAATGTTTAGAAGTACGTAATCTTTCTAAGATTTTGATTGGTCATCTTCTGGTGATTGATTTTACTAGTGGCCTATCCTGAAGCAATATTACTAAAGCAGGTATAAGAGATTTGTATCTTTGGCTTTGAGTAATGCATATGTGTTAAAAACTGAAAGAGTATTGCATTGCTTGTAGGGGTATGTTATAGTATACGTTTGACATTTTTACTCCTGTTTTTTGGGGGAAAAGGGATTCTAGTTCTCTATCAAAGAATAAGATTATCAAGAAATAACTTTTTTTTATGCAGGTGTTTGACTTGGTCTTATACAGGCCTGGAATCCTTGACCTTGATTAATGGATCACACTGCTTGGAATGGTGGTAGAAGATAGGACAGCAATGTGGCAAAGCCCCCGGCTTTCTAAATTTTACTAGGTCTTTTTTTTTTGAGGGGAACAAAGAAGGGATTAAACACATAAGCAGGATTTGGCCTGGCCGGTTCGTTTTGCAAGTGATGATTGTAGGGGCAAAATATAATTTACTGTAAGGGGTTTAAAAAAAAATGTCCCTGGATTTCATTTTAAAAATCTGGTCACCTTAATTTACTGGGATCACATAGTTCCCATAGACCGCAAATTTGATCTCTGGTTAATTTTATAAGCGCTAATTGCTACCACAAACTCAACCAGCCACTTGTAATGGCTGGTTATTTATCGCATGCCCACAAATGGGCAAATCCCTAAATACATTTCATGCACCTCCATCTAATTGTAAGGGCTGCCATGCTGTAACCTAGATTACACTGTAGGTATCTAAAGGAGAGTTGCTGCACATTTTCAGCATTGAAATGCAGTGAAAGGCCAATTTCAACATGGCTGCACCCATGACTGTAGCGAGGCAGGGAATATCCTCAGTAATATGCTAATAAAATGTTCTTGGTGTTTAAAGGGACATTAAAAACTAAATACATTGTATAGGCATAATATTAATGTTATTCCCCGCCCCCTGCTAGTCATGGTTGCTGCCATGTTGACATTAACATTTTATTGAATTCCAGTGCTAATGTGCTTGCACATAGGTATTTTGTCATTGGCTCCACAGAAGTGCTCAGCTAGGTCCCAGCTTTTCTAAAGGATCCACCCCATAAATACAAATCAGTAGAATTAACGGTAAGAATTCATTAAAGGGATGTTGTACCCTAAAATATTTATTTTTACAGTAAAAGCTCCACCCCTTTAATGTGTTTCCAATGATTGGTATCTGATGACGGCTTAGGCCGAAACGCGTCATGCCAGACAGTCTGTACTTGCAAGTATACATTTTATCCTTCTTTTTGCTGCTTATTCAAAATAAATGCATTGAAAAAAATACATTTTTCCTGTGCTCTGTTTTTCAATTGTTACTATTCAATGATTAATTTTACCTGCTGGTGTTTATTACAATTAGCCCCTTTACCTTTATTTTTTTGCATTTGAAATAGATGATTTTGCTTGTTGAAAATTTCAGTACAGCAGTATTGGCTATAGAA